>NW_016107434.1:4308216-4325842 GCF_001604975.1 Cebus imitator | reverse complement strand
GACATCTAACTGCTTGGAGTTGTTCTCATGGTGTTATCCCATGTTAGGAAGGCCACAATTTTGATTTAGTCATTACCACCTAATGATTATACTTCTGTATGAGAATTTTTATGTGGATAAGTGTTTTGAACTAAATGGCAATTGTCAGTTTTAAAAGCATTTCAGGGCCGGACATGGTGGCTCACGCCTGTAATCCTAGTACTTTGAGAGGCTGAGGCAGGCGGATCACGAGGTCAAGAGATCAAGACCACCCTGGCCAACACGGTGAAACCCCATCTCTATTAAAAATGCAAAAATTTTACAAAAATAAAAAAAATTGCACCACTGCACTCCAGCCTGGGCGACAGAGCAAGGCTCTGTCTCAAAAAAAAAAAAGTATTTCAGGATGACACTGGGAAAGCAATAAGCAAACATTTTTCAACATCCATAGTGATGCTGTAGAAAGCCTAGCAGCTCATTAGCCTTAGTGACTTTCTGGATGGTGGACCTGTTTTTAAAAGTATAGAATTCCCGAAGGCACATGGAAGTCAAGTAATTAGCACAAGATATAGAGAGCTGATGAGTGGCAGAACCAGGATCCAAACTAAGCATTCTGTGCTCTTAACCCCTATGCCATGATGTTTTTGAAAGCATGCTAACTAGCATTATTTATATTTGTCAACAAGTACAAATAATCTAAGCAGACCCCAATAGGGGCTCAGGTGAATACATCCAATAGAATACTGTACGGACATATAAAAAACAGTGGAAATCTTGAATGCTTAGTGAATAATTACTAAAGAAAAGGTAGCTTGGTTTTATAAATAAATATATGGGTAAATAGAAATAAGTGGGTTATACTTTAGATTCAAAAAATATTTTGACAAAGTTAGTAGTACCTTAAAGTCTGTTTTAAAAACCCTAATAAAGAGCTAAAATACGTAAATAGCCTTGGGGACCTTTAAGTGAATAGCCATTTGTCTGAGCCAGAAGACAATTACAGGACTTAACCATTAGCTCTTGGAATGCAAGAATTTTGGGGGTCCTCTAAGAGTTGTGGTAATTCTCATTTAACAGTTTTATAAATACCTTGAAAGACAATAGTAAGAGAAAAAGCCCCAAGATTTGTAATACATAAAGCCATTAGGGGTAATTTCTTGGTTAGATCTTTGAGTAAGAAATGGTAGATGTGTGTTTGTTTAGTTTTCTGTTGTTCTTTATTTTTTTGTTTTGCTTTGGAGACAGGGTCTCGTTCTGCTGCCCAGACTGGAGTGCAGTGTAACCTCAAACTTCTGGGCTCAAGTGAACCTCCTGTTTTGGCCTCCCAAGTAGCTGGGACTATAGGCATGTGCCTTCATGCCTGGCTATATATACATTTTAGCGGGATATGAAAAAATGAAAATAGTCTTGATCATAATGGTATGATATGCAGAAGATAAAGGGGAATTGTCGACAGATTTTATGCTGGTGAATTCAATGATCTGTTATGTTTTTAAAGGATTTGAGTCCTATGTGGTGTGTTAAAAAATTTAGAAATTAGCAGGAGGTTATGATGATGATTCAGGCAAAATATGATGGTTCCTTAGACTAAGGTAATAATAATTGGAAAGAAGGGGATGGATTACAGGAATATAAGGAGGTTTAGATGATAGTGGGCTGATGAATTAGCTATCTAGGTATGATGGTGAGAGAGGTGTTGATAATGGCCCCCAGAACTCTGACTTGAGTAACTGTGGCTGGAGATGCAATTTGCTGAAATAGGGGAAGCTGGATGAGGAACAGGCTTGAGAAAGGGAAATTAAGAGAAAGAATATTGAACAAAATGGGCTGTGGATCTGGTAAATACTTGAGGCACTTGAAGGAATGGAATATTTTACAATCGTATGTGAGAAGAATACACTGTTACACTCTATTTTTGTAAATAGGTCTTTTTCTTCATTCCTTTGTTTTTCATGATGGTTTTTAACCTTACTTTGTTTTTTCTTGTCTCTGCCACTTACATGTAACACTTACCAATCATAACTTCTCTCTGCGCAAGTATTCCAGTGAGATAGGAAAGGAATTAATGAATCAATCTTTCTGTATGGGGTGTGGTTGGAAATAGCCACTCTAAGAATAAATATGCTGCACTCTGCCCCTCAAATCTGGTTGAGAATCATTTCTTTAAAATTATCTATAAATGGTTTTTGATATGGAACATTTCTCTAATTTCTAAAAAGATTTCTTGGTTACAGTGGTTCATAGGAACACACTCTCCTGAGATGATCAGGCAACTAATTTTCTAGATGAGAATGCTGAGCATCTCAGAGGTTGGCATCCACCCAAACTGCACCCAAGGGTGCAGATCTTGTAACTAGTTAACAGTTGATATGTTAGAACAATAGAACACTAAGAATCAAAATTCTAGTCAGTAATTCCTATGAGACACACCATTTACTTACCAGTTTTAGTAATAAGAGAAATTCTTATCCGTAATGAGAAATGAAATATGTTTTATGGCTGGGCATGGTGGCCCACACCTGTAATCCCAGCAGTTGCAAGATTTAAGAGGCGGGGGCAGGAGGATTGCTTGAGCCCAGGAGTTCGAGACTAGCCTGGGCAACATAGTGAGACTCTGTCTCAATAAAATATCAAAAAATTGGCCAGGCATGGTGGTGCACGCTTGTAATCCCAGCTACTCGGGAGGCTGAGACAGGAGGATTGCTTGAACAATCCTCCTGGAGGTCGAGGCTTCAGTGAGCTTTTTTGCACTACTGTACTCAGCCTGGGCAACAGAGCAAGACCCTGTCTTAAAAAAAAAAAAAAAGAAATATTTTTACAAGAAATGTATTTAATAAGGTATAAATAGTTACATTTTTTTTCTATAAAAAAGCATGTAAAAATGTAAAAAATGTAAACTTGAAAAATGTAAAAAAAGTTACATTTTAAAAATAATTCTGTAAAGACTTCATATTTAAAATTTGATAAGATTGATACTTTAGTCCTCGGTTGAACAGTTAAGCCCCCAAAACATGTGCATCGTTCCAGACACTGGATATATGAGCATGACTAAGGGATAAACTCTGCTCCCAAGAAGTTGACATGGACTGGGGAAGACAAGCACGTCAGGGAATAATGTTATCTTTATGTTATACTCAAGTAGCTATATAGAACAGAAGATAAGATAGGTCTCACACAAAGCAGGAAGTAGCTAGTTTAATCTGGAGAGGTTAGGGAGGTATGTTAAGCTGAGTCAGCTGTAGACATGGGTTAGGTGCTCTTTGAACTTCTTCAGGAGAGTTCATTTTATTTTTTAAGAAGCTCATTTTATTTTTTTTAATTCCAAAGAATTGATAAGAGACTTAGGTGCTAAGAGATGAATGTAGTTCTGAGATTATATATAAAACATTTTTTAATATTTCTAGTGGAAGTGGCAACAAAATCTCTCACAGACACACACATGCACACATGTGCACATGCAAAAGAGACACAGATTCTCTTCCTTGTTTTAACCTAAGTATTCTAGTTACCATAACAACCTGATTGTGGTAGTGCATTTGCTGCTATGCTTGAGGTTATATCAGCAGTTCCATTATAAGCTGCAGTTTTCATGATCCTAAAACTCAATGTCACATTCACAGATGTAACACATGAAATTCCATCTCTTAATTTGATTTTGCCTCACACTTAAATCTCCGGAAATCATTCTCCTCTCTCCCTGTGTTGAAAGAGGTTCGTATATCTGGTTTGTAGGATTCTGCTTTTGTTAATTTGTATTTTTATTGCTAAAAGAAACCTCCATATCTGATCATGGTCTCTTATTTTGTAATGAGGGAGTTGAGGCTCTGAAGGGTCATCCGACAAGACTCTTGCCTTGTCTTGTCACCCTTAATGCAAGTCATCCAACAGGAATTTAGTAGTTAGACACTATTGGACAGATGTTGGAGTTCTGTGTCATCTTCTGCTTAGTGATCTTGTTGATTTTTGGTTAAACCTCACTGTGACATGCCTTTCATTTTTTTTTTTTTTGCATATGTGTCTCTTTGTGTATTTGATGTCTATCCTTTCTTCTATAATAGGATTCATTCTGTTGTCACATTCCGTGTTATGGAAATTTGTTTATATGTCTTTGCAATTTCCACTAAACATTTCTCCAGGGTAGACACCATGCTTTACTTCTTATAATGTCTCCAGCATTTGCTGAGAAGGACCGGCTCTGTCTCTACTTCCTCCTCGTTGTCATTCCAGTTTACCTGGTGTGTGACCTTTCTTGTTGCTTAGTCTTAGTACTAGAACCTAATGACCCTTCTTTTGAGGAGTTGGGGAGTGGATAGTGGTGTGGAGAGAGGAGGGTGCCTCACTCTGCCCCGAGGTAGAGTCTGGGGATTCGAGAGTGTGGTGCCTGGAGGGCCGTGGCTATGACTGAAGTGTAGGAAGCAGTGAGAGAGGCTAAAGAGGCATTAAGGGGCCTGAAGGTACACTTGGATTGGAGTTCCTGCCGAGGAATCTGAACTCTGTTTAGTAGGCAAGAGAGACCTATTGAAAGGTCATAGGCAGGAAGTGATATGAAGAGATTACCTAAAACTGCCACATATTCAGGTCCTTGAAGACTGAAATTTGTATTTAAAAAAGTATGGCATAAATAGGTAATCATTCTATCTAGTAGGAAAATGTAAGGTCAGAGAAGAGAGTACTTAATTCTGCCTTGGGTGCGATGATAGGAAACTCTCACAAAAGAGGTGATGTTTCAGCTGGATATTAAGGGGTAGCTAGGATTGCACCAGGCAGGGAAGTTGGGAAGATGGAATTTTAGACATGAGAAAAAGCTTGATTGAAGAATCGGAGGCAAGAATATGCTTGGCATATCAGGAAAATCTTGACCCTGCTGATGTTGGTGTGGTGCCAGGTCTGAGGGGACCAGTGGCTTGAGAGGAGACTGGATAGGGTGGGCTGAAAGCAGGTCGCCAAAGGTTTTTGGTGCTCCGCTATGGAGTGAAGACTTTATATTGTAGATAGAGGGGAGCTGTGAGCTTTACAAAAATGTAGCTAAAAGAGATGAGCAGACCGAGGGCATAGAGAAATTCATCCTCTAGCAGTTAAGAAGATGAATTGGAAAATGAGAGATGGATGCTATTCTACCAGACCAGGTTAAAAAAAAAAAAAAAACAAATGAAGGTGCCTGTTGAACTTGGATGGTGGGATTAGAAAGAGTCTAAATGGAGGGTAGGAATGAAGAGGAGGCATGTTTCACAGGTAAATTTAGCAGATGTGATTGGCTGTATGGGGAAAAGTGTAAGAAGTAGTTCTGTTAGGTTTTTAATTGTATTTTTTGGAGATAGAGTCTCACTCTGTCACCCAGGCTGGAATGCAGTGGGGCTATCTGGGCTCACTGCACCCTCTGCCTCCCAGATTCAAGTGATTCTCCTCCCTCAGCCATCCGAATACCTGGGATTACAGAAGTGTGCCACCATGCCTGGCTGATTTTTTCGGTATTTTTAGCAGACACGGGGTTTCACCATGTTGGCCTGGCTGGCCTTGAGCTCCTGGCCTTAAGCAACCCACCCACCTGTGCCTCCCAAAGGGCAAGGACTACAGGAGTGAGCAGCTGCACATGGCCAGAAGGTTTCCTATTCAAGCCACTAGGTGAATTATTTTGTGATTTATCAAGGTAAGGAAAACAGGAAGAGAAGACAGATTTGGTTAAAGATAACATTTTGAGGGCCGGGCACGGTGGCTAACACCTGTAATCCCAGCACTTTGGGAGGCCGGGGCAGGCCGATCACAAGGTCAAGATATCGAGACCATCCTGGTCAAATAGTGAAATCCATCCCATCTGTCCTTAAAAAAAAAATTAGCTGGGTATGGTGGCATGCACCCGTAGTCCCAGCTACTCGGGCAGCTGAGGCAGGAGAGTTGCTTGAATCCAGGAAGCGGAGGTTGCAGTGAGCCAAGATCATACCACTGTGCTCCAGCTTGGCTTTGTCTCAAAAAAAAAAAAAAGTACCTCCACATTTTAAAATTTGAGGTATAATTTACATACAAAATGCTCAAATCTTAACAGTTTGATAAGCTTTGATAACTGATGTGCACCTGTGTAACCACCTCTGCAAACTAGTTATGGAGTAGTGGTTCTCAATATTTAGCTTGCATCAGAAACACCTGGAAGGCTTAATGGACCATAAATTGCTATGCCCACTCAGAGTTTCAGATTTAATAGATCTGGGGTGAGGACTGAGAATTCAACTTTGTAACAATTCCCAAGTGCTCCTGGGTCCAGGGACCACTCTTTGGAAACTACTGATATAAAATACCACTGTCATACCAGAAAGGCCCTCTTCTCCCTTTTGCCTCTCTCCCCAGGTAATCACAGTTCTGATTTCTAGCACTGTGATGAGTTAGCCTATTCCTGGACTGCACCAATGGAATTACTCAGTATTCATTTATGTCTGGCTTTTTTTTTCCATACAACATAATGATTTTGAGATTCACCTGTGTTGTTGCATGGGGTTTATTCCCTTTTACCTGCTGACTAGCATTCCATCATGTAATTCATGTGACTATATCACAATTTGTTTATTAGTTCTGTTGACAAACATCTGATTTAGTTTCAATTTTGGGATATTATAAATAAAATTTCTGTGAACATTAATGTACAAGTCTTTTTGTGGTTATATGTTTTCATTTCTCTTAGGTAAATACCTAGGAGAATTGCTGGGTTCAAGGATAAATTTATACTTAATTTTATAAGAAACTGCCAAAATAGTTTTCCATAGTGGTTGTAATATAGTCGAATTGTGATTAAATTTTCATTGACTCTAGTGAAGATCCTAGACATTGGCTACAGTGAAGGAGTTTTTGTCAAAGAACAAAGGTCTATAGTGGGCAAGGAAGCTTGGCAGTGTTACCCTTTGGGATCTACATGTGGCTAACCAACAGTAACCATGGAACTCTTTCACATCCTGAGAGAACTGACACCTATGTTTAGACTTAAAAAAAATGTAGTTCGCCATTCATTCAAAGAACAGTTTTTTTAAAATTATACTTTAAGTTCCGGGGTACATGTGTGGATGGTGCAGAATTGTTACATAGGTATACCCACGCTATGGTAGTTTCCTGCATCCATCTCCCCATCATTTACATTAGGTGTTTCTCTTAATGTTACCCCTCCCCAATACCCCCACCGCCTACTCTCCCTCCCCTAGCCCCCCACCCCTCAAAAGGCCCCAGCGTGTGATGTTCCCCTCCCTGCGTCCATGTCTTTTCATTGTTCAACACCCACTTAGGAGTGACAGCATGTGGTGTTTGGTTTTCTGTTCTTGTGTCAATTTGCTGAGAATGATGGTTTCTAGCTTCATCTATGTCCCTGCAAAGGACGTGAACTCATCCTTTTTTATGGCTGTGTAGTATTCCATGGTGTATGTATGCCACATTTTCTTTATCCAGTCAATCATTGATGGGCATTTGGGTTGGTTCCAATTGTTCGCTATTGTGAACAGTGCTGCAGTGAACATACCTGTGTGTGTGTCTTTATAATAGAACAATTTATAATCATTTGGGTATATACCGAGTAATGAGATGGTTGGGCCAAATGGAATTTCTATTTCTAAATCCTTGTGGAATCACCCACACTGTCTTCCACAATGGTTGAACTAATTTACACTCCCACAAACAGTGTAAAAGGATTCCTGTTTGTCCACATCCTCTCCAGCATCGGTTGTCTCCAGATTTTTTAATGATTGGCATTCAAACTGGCGTGAGATGGTATCTCAATGTGGTTTTGATTTGCATTTTTTTAATGACCAGTGATGAAGAGCTTTTTTTTTCACGTTTGTTGGCTGCATAAATGTCTTCTTTTGTAAAGTATGTGTTCGTAGCCTTGCCCACTTTTTGTTGGGGTTGTTTCTATCTTTTCTTGTAAATCTGTTTAAGTTCTTTGTACATTCTGAATGTTAGCCCTTTGTCAGATGCGTAGATTGCAAAAATTTTTGCCACTTTGTTGGTTGCCGGTTCACTCTAATGATAATTTCTTCTGCTGTGCAGAAGCTGTTAAGTTTGATTGGACCCCATTTGTCTATTTTGGCTTTTGTTGCCATTGCTTTTGGTGTTTTAGTCATGAAGTCCTTGTCTATGCCTATGTCCTGAATGATATTGCCTAGGATTTCTTCTAGGGTTTTTATGATGTTAGGTCTTACATTTAAATATTTAATCCATCTGGAGTTAATTTTTGTATAAGGTGTAAAGAAGGGGTCCAGTTTCAGCTTTCTGCATATGGCTAGCCAGTTTTCCCAACATCATTTATTAAGCAGGAAATCCTTTCCCCATTGCTTGTTTTTGTCAGGTTTGTCAAAGATCAGATGGTTGTAGATGTGTGGCGTTTCTTCCGAGGCCTCTGTTCTGTTCCATTGGTCCATATCTCTGTTTTGGTACCAGTACCATGCTGTTTTGATTACTGTAGCCTTGTAGTATAGTTTGATGTCAGGTAGCATGATTCCTCTAGCTTTGTTTTTTTGCTTAGGATTGTCTTGGCTATATGGGTTCTTTTTTGGTTCCATATGAAGTTTAAGGTGGTTTTTTTCCAGTTCTGTGAAGAAGGTCAGTGGTAGCTTGATGGGGATAGGTTAGCATTGAATCTATAAATTACTTGGGGCAGCATGGCCATTTTCATGATATTGAGTCTTCCTTACCATGAGCATGTTTTCCATCTGTTTGTGTCCTCTTTTATTTCCTTGATCAGTGGTTTGTAGTTCTCCTTGAAGAGACCTCTTCACATTACTTTTAAGTTGTATTCCTAGGTATCCTATTATTTTTGTAGCAATTGTGAATGGGAGTTTGTTCATGATTTGGCTTTTTTTTTTTTTTTTTTTTTTTTTTTTTTTTTTTTTTTTTTTTTTTTTTTTTTTTTTTTTTTTTTTGAGATGGAGTCTTGCTCTTTTGCCAGGCTAGAGTGCAGTGGAGTGATCTTGGCTCACCGCAGCCTCCTCCCCACCCCCACCAGGTTCAGCCTATTCTTCTGCTGCAGCCTCATGAGTAGCTGGTACTACAAGCATGCACCATCACACCGGGCTAATTTTTGTATTTTTAGTAGAGACAGGGTTTCTCCATGTTGGTCAGGGTGGTCTTGAACTCCCGACCTCAGGTGATCTGCCCATCTTGGCCTCCCAAAATACTGGGATTACAGGTGTGAGCCACTGTGTCCCCCCTCAGAGAACAATTATTAACACTTACTGTGTATTCGCCATAGAAGGGCACATGATTCCCGGTACTGCTCTGAGGAGCTCACAGGTAAAACAAATTCTTATACTTTAAGAAGGTGCAAGGCAGTGCCTTCTATCTAAACTCTCTTAGTCCTAGTTTATCTGAATGTTACTTTTCCAGAAATTCTAAACATCAGACAGTGAAGACATAAAAAAACTCGAAAAAGCAAAAACCCCAGAACATTTTAAATCACTGGGGAAAAAGATGGATTTGTCAGTAAAATGGTGTTGGTCCAAGCGGAGTTCACCATCTGGGAAAAAATTGGAATTCAAACCTATCAGGATGATGTCAACATATGCCAAAAAATTTAATGTAAAGCACTATAAAGATATTAGGACAAATCACGGACATATTCTTTTCTAATGTCAGAATCGGGAAGGTGTTTTAAAATATTACACAAAATCCAGAAATATAAAAGACCGTTAAATCTGATTATGTAAAAATGATGAATTCCTGCATGGCAAAACCCACCATAACCAAAGCCAAAAGATAAATGATTGTGTGTGTGTGGGTAGGGGAGGTAGAATTGTGACTCATATTACAGAGAACTAGTTTCCAATATATGTAATGTGTTTTAACAAACCTATTAAAAATGGGCAAAGGCTATGAGCAGAGTGTTCACAGAAAATGAAATGCAAATGGCTCTTAAACATATGAAAAGATGCTCAACCCACTCATGATAAGAGAAATGCAAATTAATTAAACAGAAATACATATTTTCAGTGATTAGATTGACAGAGTTCAGAAAACTTGATGAGGCTACACTGGCAAGGGTGAGGATGTGCAGTGTTGGAGGAGAAGGGCATTTCAAATTGAGAGGAATTGCAGGAGCGGTGAGATGGAAATGGAAAAAGTAGGGCCAGCACATTAGAGCAGGACAGGTGAGGTGATGTAGAGGCAGGCGTGTTGACTTTAGCAAGGAGCGACAGCTGGCGCTCTAATGTCAAGGGAGAAGCAGGGAAACTAGACACAGCTCTACACAGTAACTACAAATGCTAGTCACCACGGAGGCAGACAGCCCTACAGATAACAGCCCAAGGGAGTCACTTACCCCGAAAGTTTACATTATTCCCAGCATTTTCCATTTAAGAAAGCATTACAATAGAATTTTAAATGGAATGAAAATTTAACCCTTAACAAATTATAATTTAAAAATATATTCTTCAGTTATCTCAAATGTAATTTTTGGAGAATGTATTTGAAGATGCTGAATAAATGAAATACATCTCTACTGGTTTAGCTGCTTATTCCTATTCATAGCTTCTCTTATGGTGAGCTACATTACATCACTGAATGTTTAGGACGAAAGTGTACAGTCATGCCTGTGTCTCCCTTTCATTGCAAAGGTAAAGGTAGCATAAATAACTAATTAGGAGAGAGATTAACTATGAATGTTGAATTTTGGAAAAGCAAGTAATGCATGAAATTTAACAGAATGGTGCTTTTCTTTTTAATTCCCATCCCCCCAACATTTCTTATCTTTGTGTGACTTCTGCCTCATCACTCATTTTACTTTCAGAATTGTGAAATTTATAATGCTCCTTAAAATGAAGTTACTATCATTTACCTTTTGGTCTAGGATGTTATAATTCTGTGTGGTACATTATAGTTTCAAGCATTGTACATTGTGGATTATGCCTGTAGATTTATACATATTAGGGACAAATAGGGCACCAAATATTTAATGATATTCTTGATTACTTACATTCCTAAAATAGAATGTAATTACATGTTCAAGCCAACAAGTTAACTTGTTTTACATTTTCCTTCTCACTCACAATTTGGTTGCTCTGTAGAATTTAAAAAATTTTAGCCTTATGCCCAAATATATTTCAATAGTTCCTTGAGTCACTAAGGCAAAAGGTTAAGGGAAAAAAGTATACCTCATAGAATACTTTGAATACTGACCAGCATGGATTGTGTAGTGTTTTCTGACGGTTAAGGTTATAGATTCTATTTTTTAACAATTAAAACTAGCCGGGCATGGTGGCTGATGCCTGTAATCCCAGCACTTTGGGAGGCTGAGGTAGACAGATCACCTGAGGTTGGGAGTTCAAGACCAGCCTGTCCAACATGGAGAAACCCTGTCTCTACTAAAAATACAAAATTTGCCAGGCATTGTGGTGCATGTCTATAATCTCAGCTACTTGGGAAGCTGAGGCAGGAGAATCGCTTGAACCCAGGAGGTGGAGGTTGCGGTAAGCTGAGATTGTGCCATTGCACTCCAGCCTGGGCAAGAAGAACAAAACTCCATTTCCAAAAAAAAAAAAAAGAAAATTAAAAAAGATAATACTGTGGTGTCAGTTAGATAGTATTCTTCATGATATCTGAAAAGCAGGCTTATTTTATATTGAATTCTTGTACAGATGGGCATTATCCAAGATGTATGGTACTCACTCCAGTGCAAAGCTGTGGAAAGATAACCATTTGGTACCTTCCAGGGGCCTTTTCAGAGACTTTTCTGGGTAGAATATCTAATGATTGAGAAAATGTTGATATTTTAACTTGGGTATAGTTTATCTTAGTTAAGAAGAGTTGAGTTTGTGGGATTAGATGCAGATTGAAAAGTCTTATTTTCTAATATAAATATTGGGATGCTTAGGGATCTCTGTGTTCTTGAAGTTGTTTGTTTTTTTTTTCTTTAGCACCTTGTGGACAAGGATGTATGACCTGTCCAACTTGGTGTTTTGGGCATATGTAGGTGTCTTCCTTTAGTGCCCTATTAGGGATTCAAGTATAGTTACTGATTGATTGATAAATTATTGTCCACACTGTTTTCTGTGGTTGGGTAGTTTGAGTTCCATGTGTAGCTCAGTCGTCTCAGAAAATTAGGTAAGATTGTGTAGTTATTATAAAAAATGCATGTTTAATTTTGATTTTTCCATTTATACTATTTTGGGAGGCATTTTTTTAAAAAAGACAATACTCTTATTATTTATGCAATTTCATGTCTTTTTGGAGAATCATTGTAATTTTTTGCCATTGAGTATGTTGGTATCTAAGAAGGGGAAGAAATACTGAAATTGCAGTGAATGAGACTTAATTTCTCATTTTCTGCTAACCAAGTTACTATAGGTGTATCAGTTATGGACAAGCATCTATCTAGACAGATAAAGTAGGATAGATTGAGGAGTCATCTTCTAATGGTTTGGGGAATAGGATGCAAGGTATATTTCTGTCTTTGCTAATGCTTTGCCTCTTCCATCTCCCTCTGTCTGTATCTTTGAACCTGGAGTGATTTTTTCCCCCTTTTTGATGTGGAAGACAGACTGACTTGTCTTGTTGTGTGTGTATGAGACGGAGTCTGGCTCTGTCCGCCAGGCTGGAGTGCAGTGGTGTTACTTGGCTCACTGAAACCTCCACCTCCCAGGTTCAAGCCATTCTCCTGCCTCAGCCTCCTGAGTAGCTGGGACTACAGGTGTGTGCCTCTAGGCCTGGCAAATTTTTTGTATTTTAGTAGAGATGGGATTTCTTGTTATCCAGGATGGTCTTGATCTCCTGACCTCATGATCTGCCTGCCTTGGCCTCCCAAAGTGCTGGGATTACAGGCATGAGCCACTGTGCCGGCTAGACTAACTTACCTTGCTATTGAAGATAATATCATCCCCACCCGTTTGTGAGCTGCTGTTATCTACATATCCACCTTGGTGCAGATTGATTTCTAAAGCTAGACCAGACAGAATTTTGTTCTAAAATACATCTTTTGTGACTGCAGCCACATGAACCCTGAATATCTATACATCTTGCTATTGAAAGCAAATGGATTTTTGAGCTCTAGAGCTCTGCTTACTTGGGTGTAGATGGTGCATTGTGTGTGGTAAGTATTTAGGAAATTAATATTTGGCCTTGGTCTTATCCAGCTTTCCAGGTGGAGTTGAGAGTGATTTATCTGAGAAATAGAAGCATCCTTCTAACTTAAGATACGTTTTTACTCTATTTATCAAACTTTCCTCTCTGCTAGTGTGTTCTTTCCTAAACAGTTTCTTTGTGTAATTATTTTATATTCATTATATGCATGGTATTGTATTAATAGACATGGTTCTGTAACTTAGAGAGTAGCCTTTAGCTCCATCTTTTACCTTGATTTGTTTGTTTGGCTTCTTCTTCGGTGACCCTAATTGGGTAGGTACGTTTTTTGCCTCCTGTGTGAGAGCAGCCAAATAATATTTTTCTTATTCTTATATGGAGGCTGGGGCAGTGCTTGTCATATGGCCTGAAGTAGATGTAGCTTTTTCTTTTTGTCTCAGTCTGTTGCCCAGGCTGGAGTGCAACGGTAGTATCTCAAATTACTGCAATCTCCGCCTCCTGGGTTCAAGTGATTCTCCTGCCTCAGCCTCCGAAGTAGCTGGGATTATAGGTGTACACCACCATGCCCAGCTAATTTTTGTATTTTTTTTTTTTCCCAGTAGAGGAAGAGTTTCCCCATGTTGGCCAGACTGGTCATGAACTCCTAGCCTCAAGTGATCTGCCTGTCTCTGCCTCCCAAAGTGCTGGGATTACAGGTGTGAGCCACCATGCCCAGACAGATGGAGCATTTAGGGTCGCCTTGGTGCACTGGGCTAAAGGGGAGTACCTTAAAATTTTTTATAGCTTCTGAGACCTGATGAACTGTGTGCTGTACAGGTAACTATAATGTACTGTGAACAGTTGTGAACATTATAGTTTTTATTATATGGTTAAATATGTAAAATAAAATTCATTTATAGGAAATAAAAGCAAAAATATCTTTAATATTACATATATATGTAATATCTTTAATATTACATGTATACACCCATATATATGTATATATGCGCACACAGACATATATATACACACAGTTTTTAAATTTATTTTTAAGACGGGTCTCCCTCTTGCCCAGGCTGAAATGAAGTGCCACCACCACAGCTCTGCAGACTTAATCTTCTGGGCCCAAGTGACCCTCCCACCTCAGCCTTGTAAGTAGTTGGGTCAAGTGCACACAACCATGCCCAGCTAATTTTTAATTTTTTTTTTGGGTAAAGACGGGGTCTTGCTGTGTTGCCCAGGCTGGTCTTAAACTCAGGCTCAGGCAGTCCTCCTGCCTCAGCCTCCCAAAATGTTGGAATCACAGGTATCAGCCACTACACTTGGCCTGTTTATATTTTTAAAATAGAAACAGTTTGTTAACTTTTGGTTACTGATTTATTGTTTATTCTAGAACTATTTATTGAAGAACATTGTGTTTGGGCATTGTGCTAGGAGCCTGGTTAAATTGCTGAGGATACAAAGAGGAAGACAACATGGTTTCTGCCTGTAATAGGCAGGGTTCTCTAGAGGGACAGAACTAATAGGATATATGTACATATGAAAGGGAGTTTATTAAGGAGAATTGACTCACACGATCACAAGGGAAGTCCTAAGATAGGCTGTCTGCAAGTTGAGGAGCAAGGAAACCTGTGGTGGATCAGTCTGAGCACCAAAGCCTCAAAGGTAGGGAAGTGGACAGCGCAGCCTTCAGTCTGTGGCCACAGGCCCGGGAGCCCCTGGCAAACTACTGGTGTAGGTTCAATAGTCCAAAGATGAAGAAGTTGGAGTCTGATGGTCAGGGGCAGGAAGCATCCAGCATGGAAGAAAGATGAAGGCCGGAAGACTGACCTAGTCTGCTCTTACCACCTTCTGCCTGCTTTTTCTAGATGCTCTGGCAGCCAAGGGATGGTGCCCACCCAGATTAAGGGTGGGGCTGCCTTTCCCAGTCCGCTGACTCAAATGTTAATCGCCTCTAGCAACGCCCTCACTGACACACCTAGGAACAGTACTTTACATCCTTTGATCCAATCAAGTTAATACTTTATTAACCATCACCCTGCCGTTGAGATTTCAGGCCAGTAGTGTGGTGGGTATGTGTAAGTATCTGACCAATGCCTGATAGAGATACTTAGGTAGAATGCATATGAGAATGAAAGAGGAAGTGAGAGAGCCTCTCGGGGAAATTTGTACAGAGCTATATTCTGACGAGTGTCAATATTTATGTAATGAGCAGAGGAGCAGGGGCAGGAGAAAGAGGCAGAAGGAGGGATTTGGTTAAGAGTATGGTGGAATGGAAAAAGGCAACGGTTTCAAGGAGGAAGTGATCAACACAAAGAAAAGGAGGATGAAGACGTTAAAATTCATCAGCTGTTTTAGCACAGGACACTCTTTGGTGTGGATGGTTCCAGTGGAGTAATGGGCACAGAAGCCATAGTATAGAGGTCTGGAGAATAAATGAGCGGAAATGGGGGTGAGTAGGCACAGCTAGTTGTTTTAAGAAGTTTGTTAGAGAGAAGGCAGAAGGGCTTTCATGGAGAGACAAGTTCAGGGAAAGGGTGCACATGGATGTGTGAAATACTGAAAATCTCTTTTTTTTTTCTTTTTTTGAAATAGAGTCTTGCTCTGTTGCCAGGCTGGAGTACAGTGGCATGATCTTGGCTCACTGCAACCTCTGCCACCCAGATTCAAGTGATTCCCCTGCCTCAGCCTCCTGAGTAGCTGGGATGACAGGCATGTGCCACCACGCCTGGCTAATATTTTGAATTTTAGTAGAGATGGGATTTCACCATGTTGGCCAGGATGGTCTTGATCTCCTGACCTCATGATCCACCCACCTCAAACTCCCAAAGTACTGGGATTACAGGCATGAGCCACTGTACCCAGCCGAAATACTGAAAACCTCTTAAGGCTCGGGAGACTTGAGCTTCCTGGCAGATGGAGGAGAGGAAGCCACAGGAGGTGAAATTGAAGATTAAAGAAAAAGGGATAGCAATGCATGGACCAGGGTCTGAAAGGAAATAGGAGAGGATGTAAGGTACAAATAATTAATGCCTTAGGCCATTTTGTTTTATTTATATCTCAATTCTTTCATCTGCTGGAACTCTAAAGAACAATGTTATACTTACTCCAAGCTGGAGAAGCAGCAAACAATATTAGTAGCTTAATTCCTCACAAAGTTCCGGCGTTACACGTTCAGTTTAAGAAAGATGAATTCAGAAAGAGAATGCATTAGAAACTGCATAGAAGTTAGATAATTTTGGGGGTTTTAAATAGAAAATACACTGGCGGAGATGGATGTAAAGCTGCAGTTTGAGAATTTGTGCGTAGTTAGGTAGATTGGGAAGGAAATTGGTTTCATGTGTGTATAGAACCAATTGGGCAAAATGTCTCCTGCCTTCAGGGAGACAGGTTTGATAAACATGGAAGAGTGTGGGCTAAGATATAATGAGATATGTTAGAGGAGGGAATGGGGAATTAATGAAGGGATTTTTGAAGGCTTGTTTAGACGTTTTGATTCTGGGAATAATGGCCAGAAGTATTAGACTGACATGGTCAAACTATTAATTGTTAATAAATCACTTTAAAAATACTATGAGGAGTGTTTTGAAGTAATTGCAGCCTGAGACACTAAAAAATACTTAACCTGTCTCCCATGCGCAGGCCTTTATAAAGGTTTTGGTGCCGCAGATAGGACCGCCACACAGTCTTTTCAAGGTCTGGCCTTGGCTGAAGTCTCCTGCCACCTGTCACAAGTTCACCCTTGTGGGTTTGTTTTCTTTCTCCTCTCTCCTCTCTTCCCTCCTCTCCTCTTCCTCCCACCCTCTCTCCTGTCCTTTTCTTGCTTTTCTTTCTCTCTTGATGGGGAATTGCTCTGTTGCCCAGGCTGCAGTGCAGTGGTGTAGTCATAGCCAACTGCAGCCTCAGAACCCCTGGGCTCAAGTGATCCTCCTGCCTCAGCCTCGTGAGTAGCTGGGACTAAAAGCATGAGCCACCATGCCTTGCTAATTATTATTATTTTTTGTAGAGACAGGGTCTCGCTATGTTGCCCAGGCTGGCCTTGAACTCTTGGCCTCAAGCTAGTCTCCAGCTTTGGCCTCCCAAAGTGCTGGGATTACAGGTGTGAGCCACTGAGCCCAGCCAGAAATTACTTTAGAAATACTTTGAAGAATGTTTTGAAGCAATTAGAGCCTGGGAGGCTAAAAATTATTTACCTCCCTCCCACATGCAGGCCTTTATAAAAGGTTTGGTGCTGTAGGTAGGAGGGCCACACAGACTCTTCAAGATATGGCTTTGGCTTTAGTTTATTTCCACCTCTCACAAGTTCACCCTTGTGGGTTTTTTCCTTGATGTCTTTTTTTTTTTTCCCTCTCAGCTTAGTGAGGTATAATTGACAAAAATAGTATCTATTCAAGGTGTACAATGTAATGATTTGATATGTGTATGTATAATGTAATGATCTCCAGTCAAATTAACACATCCTTCGTCACATGTGGTTGCCCTGTATGTGTGTGGTGAGACTAGTACGATCAACTCTTAGAAAATTTTAGAAAGGTCAGGTTACCCATAAAGGGAAGCCCATCAGACTCACAGCAGATCCCTCAGCAGAAACCCTACAAGCTAGAAGAGAGTGGGGGCCAATATTCAA
>NW_016107434.1:4296979-4307266 GCF_001604975.1 Cebus imitator | reverse complement strand
ATAAAATTTTAATAGAGTAATATCAACTATAGTCATTATGCTGTTTATTAGATCTCCAAAACTTACTCATAACTGAAAGTTTCTATGCTTTGACCAGCATCTCCTTATTTCCCTCACACTCCAGCCTCTGGCAAGCACTGTTCTACTCTCTGCCTCTATGGGTTTGACTCTTAGTCCACATATAAGTGAGATCATAAAATATTTGTCTTGCTGTGCCTGGCTTATTTCACTTTGTATAATCTCCTCCCGGTTCATCCACATGGTTGCAAACAGCAGGCTTTCCTTCTTTTTTATGGCTAAAAAATACTCCATTGTGCATAGATACCACATTTTCTTTTCCCATTCATCCCTTGATAGACACTTAGGTTGATTCTATACCTTGGCTATTGTGAGTAGTGCTGCAGTGAACATAGGTATGCAGGTATCTTCTTGAGACACTGATTTCGCTTTGGCTACATAACCAGGAGCGGGATTGCTGGATCATATGGTAGTTCCATTTTTAATATTTTGAGGAACCTTCATCTGTTTCCTATAACAGCTGTACCAATTATCTTTTGGCTTATATATAAAAACAGCTTTAGTGAGATATAATTTACATATCATTAAATTTCTTCATTTTAAGAGTATAATTCAGTTATTTCTTAGTAAATTCACAAAATCCTGCAACATCTCCCCAGTCTAATTTTAGAATGTTTTTGTCATCCAGAAAAGAAACCTTGTGTCCATTTGCAGTCACTCCCCTTCCCACACCCAGCGTAGGCAACCACTAATCCACTGAAACAATTTATACATCATAATTATACAGATTTATGGCATATACTTGATATTTTGATGCATACAATGAATGATCAAATTTGGGTAATTAGGATATCCATCACCTCAAATATTAATAATTTTGTGTAGAGAACATCCCAAATCTTCTAGATGTTTTGAAATATAGCATAATGATAACTATAGACCCCCTACTGTGCTGTTGAACCTTAGATTTAATCTTTCTATCTTAGTATATATTTGTGTCTGTTAACTAACCTCTCTTCATCTTCCTCTCCCTGCCACCCTTCCCAGCCTCTGATCATCACCTTTCTATTATCTCCCTCCATGAGATCAACTTGTAGCTCCCACATATGAGTCTGAGCACATGTGATACTTGTCTTTCTGTGCCTGGCTTATTTTACTTAGCGTAGTAACACCCAGTTCTATGTTGCTGCAAATGACAGGATTTCATTCTTTTGATGGTTGAATAATATTCCACTCTGTATCTGTACCACTTTTTCTTTATTCATTCATCTGTTGGTGGAGACTTAAATTGATATCAAATGTTGACTATTGTGAATTGTGCCACAAGAAACATGGGAGTGCAGGTATCTCTGATTTCTTTTCTTTTCTTTTTTTTTTTTTTT
Organism: Cebus imitator; assembly: GCF_001604975.1. NCBI lineage: Eukaryota > Metazoa > Chordata > Mammalia > Primates > Cebidae > Cebus > Cebus imitator. Next base: position 4,305,866 of record NW_016107434.1, on the reverse strand, counting down.
TGCTTGGCGGGGGCCGTGAAGCCGGCTTGCTTCTATGCCACCATTTTGGAACCAAAAGCCTTTCCTTTCGTTTGGATATATACCCAGCGTTGGGATTGCTGGATTATATGGTAGGTCTATTTTTAGTTTTTTTGAGGAACCTCCATACTGTTTTCTGTAATGGCTATAGTTGAATCTACATTGACAGGCCTGAAGTCATCAACAGCATATCAGAGATTCCCTTTATCCACATTCTTTTCAGCATCTGTTATTTATTTTTGATAAAAGCCATTTTAACTGAGGTGAGAGAATATCTCATTGTGCTTTTGATTTGCATTTCCCCGATGATTAGAGATGTTGACTATTTTTTTCCGTATACCTGTTGACCATTAGGGTGTCTTCTTTTGAGAAATGTTTATTTAGATAATTTGCCTATGTTGTAATCAGATTATTTATTTATTTTTGGTGTTGAGTTGTTTGCATTCCTTATATATTGTGGCTATTAATCCCTTGTGAGGTGTATAGTTCACAAATATTGTCTCTCATTCTGTAGGTTGTCTCTTCACTCGGTTAATTGTTTCCTTTGCTGTGTGAAGCTTTTTAGCTTGATGTCATGTGATCCTACTTTAATGATAGCAAACTGCTTAGACTTCCCTGAGCCTCTTTCATGGCTCTCTGCCCTTTTACTGGTCATTTTATCTGCTTTCCCCCATTTTATCTGCCTTTCCGTCTTCCTTAAAGAATCTCATCAATCTTCATTTTTTTCGTGGTGCCCATATCCACCAGTCAACGCTTCCTCTCTGTGTACCATCTGTCTGCCTTGGACTCGTGTTCTTACAAGGATTTTAATAACTTGTTGCGATGTCTGTTTCTTAAGATTCTTAAATTCCCCAATTGCAGCGGGAGTGCCTTTCATCTTTGAGGTCGTCCCCGCACTTAGCAGGATACTTGGCACATAGCATGACATTAAGAACTGTTTGTTGGCTGGGTCCTGTGGCTCATGCCTGTAATCCCAGCACTTTGGGAGGCCAAGGTGGGCGGATCACTTGAGGTGGGGAGTTCGAGACCAGCCTGACCAACATGGAGAAACCCCATCTCTACTAAAAATACAAAATTAATTAGGCATGGTGACGCGTACCTGTAGTCCCAGCTACTCAGGAGGCTGAGCCAGGAGAATCGCTTGAACCCGGGAGGCGGAGGTTGTGGTGAGCTGAGATTGTGCCATTGCACTCCAGCCTGAGCAGCAAGAGTGAGACTCTGTCTCAAAATACAAACCAGCCAAGCAACCAATCAACCTGTTTGTTGAAATAAGTTGAATTGAATTGTCATATTAAAAACCTTTAAAAGTTGATCAGGCACAGTGGCTTAATCCCAGCACTTTGGAAGGCCAAGGCGGGTGGATTCCTGGAGGTCAGGAGTTTGAGACTAGCCTGACCAATATGATAAGAGACCCCAACTCTACTAAAAATACAAATATTAACCGGATGTGGTGGTGGGTACCTGTAATCCCAGCTAGTTGGGAGGCTGAGGCAGGAGAATCTCTTGAACCCAGGAGGCAGAGGTTGCAGTGAGATGGCGCCACCACACGACAGAATGAGACTCTGTCTTAAAAAACAAAAAAACGGCCAGGTGCGGTGGTTCACACCTGTAATCCCAGTACTTTGGGAGGCCGAGGTGGGTGGATCACGAGGTCAAGAGATCAAGACCATCCTGGCCAACATGGTGAAACCCTGTCTCTACTAAAATACAAAAATTAGCTGGGCATGGTGGCATGCACCTGTAGTCCCAGCTACTTGGGAGGCTGAGGCAGGAGAATTGCTTGAACCCGGGAGGCAGAGGTTGCAGTAAGCTGAGATCGCGCCACTGCACTCCAGTCTGGCACCTGGCGACAGAGTGAGACTCTGTCTTAAAACAAACAAACAAAACAAAACAAAGAAAACCTTCAAAAGCTATACCTTATTTTATCCTTTATTCTATGCATCCTTGGGTTCTCAAACTCCTGCTGTAATCTCTGTGAGTGACACAGTGATGACTTCTGTGTCTTACATTTTTAGTATCTTTATTTAGGTATCTAAATATTTAGATCTTTATTAAAAGATACACTGTTCTTTAAAAAAAGTATTGTTACTTTATTTTTATGCTTCCTTGCATATTTAAAATACTCATGATCTTTAGACATTTAGATATTTAAAACTTATTTTAAAGTATAAAAAATTTAGTGATGTTTGAGTCTTAATATCAGTTTGTATAGCAACTAGGACAGCTGATATAGGCAATAATAGATATTATTTCATATTCTCATAAATACGTTGGATGTTTTTAGAGATAGCATGTGGTCTCAGATGAAGATTTAACTGTGTATATACTTGAGTGTGTTTACACTGATAGTTTCAAAAGATTTTTAATGCCACTCTTGAAAATGAAGAACCTTTAAAATAGAATTGTTTATGTATTTTCTACCTGGTAGAAATCTATTGCTGTAATATTTTCCATCCATTATTGAAATAGCATAGCTATAATTTTTGTTTCAAATGACTGTTTCAAAGGGAGTCTAAGGGATTATACCACTTGGTTATGTAATTACAGTTGATTCTCTGTATCTGAGGGTTCTGCATCCACAGATTCAGCCAAGAGTAGAATGAAAATATTTTTTAAAACTCAAAAGATAAAAATAATATAAATAAAAATATAATAAAACTATTTACATACATTTACATTGTATTAGTTATTATATGTAATTGAGAGGTGATTTGAAGTGTATGGGAGGATGTTGTATGTTATATCCAAATACTTTATATCATTTTATATCAGGGACTTGAGCATCCCCAGATTTCGGTATCCTGGGGGGTTCTGGAACCAATCTCTCCCTTCCCTGCCCCCTACCTCCCATACAGTAGGATGACTGTATGTGATCTCCAAATACATCTACGTATTACAGATGTTTCTATTTTCCTTATCTTTTTCTCTCAATCTCTCATGATAGTTTTTCATTTTTCCTATTCATTGGTTGTGGTGTACCTCCCAGTTTTCAAAGAATTAAAACACTAGGAGCACCCTGTTGGGCTTTTCCCGTCCTCATGCTGGGAGCATTTGTTGTTTGATTTTTGCCCACACCAATCTGCAGCAGAGGCATATGAGTCTGGAAGCCAGCATTTTCTGTCTGTGATATCCCAGAGTTAAATGGGAAAGGAGTCTTGGAAAGGCTGAAGTCTTATGCTTGAGTTTGGTCACCCTCTACGTTATCTTCCTGTTTCCAGTGGAGCCCCCTCCACCTCATCCACCGGCTCTGCGTGGGGTCACTGCATCCAGAGTTCCTCTAATTCCATGGCTCCAACCTGTCTACAAATGAGAACAACCTGGGGAAATTGTGAAACTGCTGACAACCAGCCACACCCCATACCAATCAAACTTCAAATCAGAAATTCTGGTGGAACTCAGTATTTTAAAGCTCTCCAGTTGGGTCCAACATGCAGCTGAGCAGAGGAATCACTGCTCAGATGGCTCCTCCTGTGACCGAGCCCTTACTGCATCTGTGACTTCTTGGCGGCCCTTTCACTCTTACCTATCCCCTGCCCCCACCCACACACAGCTACTTCGCTGTACCCTCTTTAATTAATGCATTTATCCTGAGGTCTGTTCACCTGCTGCTGTCTCTCTGGATCGCTCTTTCCCTTGGCCTGTGCATCACTGACTTCGTCCTTTCTGGTCTCTGCTCTGAAAAACTACCCCATGCAGGTTACCCCCTGGCCTGCTTCCTCTTGCACCAGAGCGGTCATAACATCTGAACTAACATGGATCCTCTTGCTTGTGGTTCCCCAATAAAATGTAAGTTACGTGAGGGCAGGACTTAGCTTTGTTCCTTTGGAGATTTCTGGGCATCTAGAACTGAGCCTGGCATCTAGGAGTTGCTTGCTGATTATCAGTTGAATGAATTCCTGTAAAGAAGATTTTCTGCTGGTGTCGGAAGGAGGGTTGGTTATGTGATTTATTGTGTTGGACAGGAGATGAGGGGGAGTGTTTAACTGCTGTTTCTGAGATTTTTCAGCCCTACCTATGCCTCCTATGCCTAAGCCTTTCTTTTGGGCTATTTTTCTCAGGTTCATATTACTAGGGCTGCCAGGTCAGTTTTGACCACTGTCATATCTTCTCTTTGTCCTTATAGATTTATGTTTCAAAAATTCATATTTAACACCTACTTGAGTATTCAGGAGGGAGTACAGGTAACATTTGTATTCCATCCAGTCTGCTTAACCAGAAGTTGGGCCCTTCATTACTTCCTCCTCAGTTCACACACAGATTAATTTCTTCCATGAATTTATTGAATACTGACTGTGGGCTAGACACTATGAATAAAATACACAGTTGCTGCTCTCATTGAGGTTAGTAAATGGTGAATTTGGATGAAAATAATCAGGAGTTCTTTTTGTTATTCTTGCAATATTTCTGTAAGTTTGAAATTATTTAAAAACAAAAATTTTCTAAGGGTGCACCAAGCAGACACAAGATCATGAGGAGCCTCCTGTGCCATGCCAGAGATCCCGAAGGCTCTGTGAGCCATTGAAGGTTTTAAGTAGGAGAGTACTATGTTAAGCTTTGGAATTGAGAAAAATTAACTCTGAGTAGAAACTGGGATGCATTCAGGGCATGCAAGACTGAGGGAGGGATACCAGGTAGGAGGCTTTGCCATAATCCAGAAATGATGAAGGCCTCGGATGACACACGGTGGAGAAAAGCAGCTTTTCCCATAATGCCCATTTTATCAGATTCCCTTCGAGGTAAAGCTGTTTCTGTGGCAACATAACCAGCCATTATTAAGGGGAATGGGCTAGTTCTTACAGACGAAGTGTCTCTTGTGGTTGTACCCAAGAGACAAAGTAGTAGGATCTATGACAAAATTGACATTGCAGTATACAGAAAGACCCACCAGAAAGTAGTTTGGGTTATTGCTATGCAGGGAACAGCTCTGTGTGATTGCAGACACTGCTCAGAGCTGAATTCGTCTGGACTGGTGGATGCAACACTGGAATTTGTAATATTTTTTTAAAAGTTATCTCACCCATAAATTTTCTATTTCATTGGATAGCTTGTGCTCACTGGTACTGCTGTGGAGAGTCTGTCCCTGCTATGCCAGGCTAATATGTACCTTAAGGACTCGCTATATATCTGTTTTAATGGAAAGGCATTTCTATCATTTTTACTTAAAGGTTTTCTCTTTTTACAAAAGAACTTTTGGTTGTTTTTTTTGTTTTGTTTTGTTTTTAAATATATTGATTTCCATCCCACATGCAGGTATTGTTCTTTATATTTAGCATGGAAACTTTGTCCAGAGAATCTTGAGTCCAGAGAAGTCCTGCTTACCTACTACAATTTGTAGGTAATTGAGAAGAGCTGCGAAATTGATCAATTCACCACACAGGTTATAGTTGTTAGCACTGAGCTAGGTCCTCTGGGTTTCTCTGGTATGTTTAGAAACAGGGATCATGGCCTAATTAATTCTATATTCTTCTTCAGTTACCGCAGTATACTTGCTTGTTTCAAAAATGTTTGTTCAATTGAGCAGGGGGTATGAGAGAAGTAGAGGCATTTTTCAGAGACAACATTCAGATCCGTGTGGGCCTTTTAGGCAACTTTATTCAGTAGCTTCATGTTGGAATGTTGAGTAATACTGTTAGTCTTACTTGAAGATTTGAGACAAATGAATTCATTAAAAACATTTTTAAAAATTGTGACTAGGCCAGGTGTGGTGGCTCATGCCTGTAATCCTGGCCCTTTGGGAGGCTGAAGAGGGAGAATCACTTGAGCCCAGGAGTTCGAGACCAGACTGGGCAAAATAGCAAGACCCTGTTTCTAATAATAAAAAAGCATATAAAATAAATTGTGATAAGAAAACACAACATAGAATTTACCATTGTAACATACATATATATATATATATATATAATAAATTGTGATAAGAAAACACAACATAGAATTTACCATTGTAACATATGTTACAATGGTAAATTCTATGTTGTGTTTTCTTAATAATATAATTTTATATATATATATATATATATAATTTTTTTTTTTTTAAAGATGGAATCTTGCTTTGTTGCCCAGGTTGGAGAGCAGTAGTGCTATCTCAGGTCACTACAACCTCTGCCTGGGTTCAGGTGATTCTCCTGCCTCAGCCTCCCAAGTAGCTGGGATTACAGGTGCGTGCCACCACACCCGGCTAATATTTTGTATTTTGGTTTCACCACGTTGGCCAGGCTGGTCTCAAACTCCTGACCTCAAGGGATCCACCTGCCTTGGTCTCCCAAAGTGCTGGGATTATAGGCATGTGCCCATTCCATTGTAGCAGTTTTAATTATACAGTTCCGTAGCGTTAAGTCCAGAATTTCTTCATCTTGCAAATCAAACTCTGTATTACACAGTATCTCCCTTGTTTGCCTTCCCTTCCAGCCCCTGACAGCCTCTGTTGTACATTTCTATGAATTTGACTACTTTAGATACCTCACATAGATGGAATCATATAGTATTTGACTTTTTGTGACTGGCTTATTTCACTTAGTAACGTCCTCAGGGTTCATCCATGTTGTAGCCTGTGACAGGATTTCCTTCCTTTTTAAGGCTGAATAATGTTCCACGGTATATATACAGCACATTTTGTTTATCCATTCAACGGATACTTGGGTTGCTTCTACCTCTTGGTTATTGTGAATAGTGCTGCTATGAACGTGAGGAGGCAAATACCTCTTCAAGATCCTGCTTTCAACTCTTGGATAAATACCCAGAAACAGGATTGCTGGATCGTATTGTAGCTCTATTTTGAATTTTTTGAGGAACTTCCATGCTGTTTTCTTTAGCAGTTGCACCATTTTACAGTCCCAGTAGCAGAGCACTTTCTCAATGTTCTTGCCAGCATTCACTTTGATTTTTCTGTTAAAAAATGTATCATGGTGTTGAATCTACGTTCTGAATGAATGTTAAAGGTAAAACAAAACACTTAAAACAAATCTTGATTTTTGTGGCAGATCCTCTAACGAAAGGAATATAGAGCTTTTGATAAATCCTGAATGATAAAAGAAATCCTCAGGATATTGTAATGGAGAATTCATGCACATAAATAAAGATAAAAAACTTCTCAAAGCGGCATGTTACCAAGTATACCTTCATTTAAACACTTATTACCATGAGTGTTGTGTAGACTTTTTGAATTATGTCAGTAACAGAAGACTTTCTGAAAGTGATACATTTTGAATGGGAGCTTGAAGGGAGGTGGTAAATGTGAACTGAGAGCAAGAGGAGTGTGCATTAGTATAAAGAAAAATGTGATCTTAAAATGATAGAAACGTAGAATTTGACAATGGGAGCTAAGAGTCAATGCCTTTTCTCTGTATTTAGTAAGAGCTATAATTGCAAGTAGGAACTGAATTTATTTAATGAGGACAGATTTTTGTTTTTTTGAGATTTTCATTGAGATTTGACAATAAGTCTTCCAGTGCTATAATGATTTGTGTCACAGAAAGGATTAAAAGCTTACTCGATAAACACCATTTTGTTATCTAACCTCCTAGGAATGAGTGTTTTTGATATTTGCAATTTAGGGTAGGCTGTCCCTTCATTTTCTTTGTTGTTGACATGGCTATATGTATAAATGAACACTTACTGTCAAGAAAGCAAATGCTGGAAAGCTGAAGTGTGTAAACAGCTAAAAACATGTTCTACTTTTACACGTATTGCCCATCCTCTGCAAATCTAAGTCAATCTAATTCAAGCAATGATGTGTTTTCCATATGAATGTGGAGTATTAAACTGTTATTCTGCAAGTTCTATGTTTTTGCTGGTAATTTAAATTACTTTTACTTTCTATTTATTACCTTTTGCTTAAAAGTTTATTTTTGTTTTTAATTTAAACTGTGCAGTTCCCAAACTAAAACTAGAACAGCCAGACAAGATATAAGTTATACTGTGACAGGTTAATAGCAGTGTACATGCTTGGATCAGATAGCTGGTGATGGTTTCTATCACATGCGACATATTCTTTGACTGGTAGGTTTCAGTTTCCTGTGTCAGGAGGAAAGTGTTACTGTTCGTTTAAATAGTTGGATGTCGGAAAATTCATATTCAGAAGTGGGTAAATGATTCTGACACACTGATACAGAATGTCAGAAGCAAAACAAAAACAAATCGGTTTCAGTTTAGCTATGTGTGAATTTAATAACACATTTTTAGCAAATGTTTTTATGCAAGTAGCTTCCAAAGTGAGTTCCTTGGAATACCAGTTTTACAGGGCGTTGATAAACATTCTGTGAAGAAAGGGTGTTAGCAGTCACTTGGGTTGAGGAACCCTAGATTAAACAGTAGAAATCAGATTTCTTAGCTCTGGGGCTTCTCAGAGCCTTTAATGTTTGAATGATCATTGTGAATTGATTAGGAATGAGGGATAACCTGTGGTGTTTCTAAAACATTTGTGGAATTCTTTTTTCTGAAGCATCTTGTAGAACTAATACTCTGTAAAGAAACCGTGGAACAATTGGATAAGGAAGGATTTAGAGCTAGAGGTTTGTTGAAGGTTATAGGAGGTATGTATGGTTTAGATGAGGTTGAATCCATATTCAGCCTAAGCGATAAGAATTTCACATCTTGGCTGGTGTGGTGGCTCATACCTATAATCCCAGCACTTTGGGACGCCGAGGTGGGTGGATCATGAGGTCAGGAGTTTGAGACCCGTCTGGCCAACATAGTGAAGCCCCGTCTCTACTAAAAATACAAAAATTATCCGGACGTGGTGACGAGCGCCTATAATCCCAGCTACTTGGGAGGCTGAGGCAGGAGAATCATTTGAACCCTGGAGGCGGAGGTTGCAGTGAGCCAAGATCTCACCATTGCACTCCAGCCTGGGTGACAGAGCAAGACTCCGTCT
>NW_016107434.1:4294572-4295904 GCF_001604975.1 Cebus imitator | reverse complement strand
CATTGTTTCTTTAGATTTTGCTTCTGTAGGGTATTTTGCCTTTAGCACATTTTCTTCGGTTGTGCGTGTTACTCAATAAGTAACAAGCGATCCCGATTTCTAGTCTATGCTCATATCTCCTAAAACGGTTCCATTTGATACCCTGGCAATTTAGGAATTGTAATTAATTATTGAAATTTGTCTAAATATTGTTGACCACACTGTAAATTCAGTGGCAAGTTGCGCAGAAGTGAAGAAGAGGGAAGAGTGAGGTTCTTCCTCCCTCCCTGTGGTCTCAAGGCTTTAGTGACTCGGAGAATGGCAGTGCCATTGAAAGACACAGGTGTGTCTGATGCTGTTGGTTCAGTAGGGAGCATGATGTTTGTGGTTAGACGTCTAGAGTTTTTAAACTTATAACTTTATCATTTATTCTGGTTACATAACCCATGCATTCTCTATCTGAAAAATTTGAACAGTATGGCATGTTGATTAGGTGCTGCCGAGAGGTGAGGTATGAATGTCCAGCAGGCAGTTTAGATTTGCAGTTCTTCGTATATTCTAGAATGAGTTGTTAATTTTTGGTTGATTACATGTATGCAAATATTTTTTTCCCAGTCAATGGCCTGTTTTTTACTTTGTCTATGGAGTCTGTTGTTGAATATAGGTTTTAAATTTTATAGTAATCACATTTGTTCACATTTCCCTTTATTATTTCAGACCTGTTCCTTCAAGGAATTCTCCTTTCCCCCTGAGGTATTATGATATAATTATATTTTACATTTTTCCTTTCTTTTAAATTGTTTAATTTTCATATTTAGTACTTTAATTTACTTGGAATTCTTTTTATTTTTGTTATTATTTTGGTGAAGTAGGGATTTGTATTAACTCAGGCTGCCATAAATACCATCGACTGGATGGCTTAAACAATAGCAATTTATTTTCTCACAGTTCTGGGGACTGGAAGTCTATGATCAAGGTATCAGCAGGGTTGTTGTCTGGGAAGGGCTCTCTTACTTGGTTTGCAGCTCGCAGGGCAGAAGGAGTGAGGAAGCTCTCTGATGTCTTTTCTTAAAAAGCCATTAATCCCATCGTGAGGGCCCTGTCATCATGACTTGGTCTAACTCTCATTACCTTCCAAAGGCCTCATGTCTAAATACCATAACTTTGGGGGATTAGGGCTTCAACATATGAATTTTGGGGAGATATCATTTAGTCCATAGAAAGATTTAATTTAATTTTTATTTTAATTTTTATTTTATTTTTATTTTTATTTTTTTTTGAGACGGAGTTTCACTCATGTTACCCAGGCTGGAGTGCAATGGCGCGATCTCGGCTCACCGCAACCTCCGCCTC
>NW_016107434.1:4265890-4292684 GCF_001604975.1 Cebus imitator | reverse complement strand
CCTTCCTTCCTTCCTTCCTTCCTTCCTTCCTTCCCTCCCTCCCTCCCTCCCTCCCTCCCTCCCTCCGTCCGTCCGTCTTGCTCTGTCGCAGTGGTGCCGTCTTGGTCCATCTCCCAGGCTCAAACGATTCTCCTGCCTCAGCCTCCCGAGTAGCTGGAATTACAGGCATCTGTCACCACACCCGGCTGATTTTTGTGTTTTTAGACCACCATCTTGACCAGGCTGGTCTTGAACTCCTGACCTCATGATCCACCCCCCTCAGCCTCCCAAAGTGCTGGGAGTACAGGTGTGGCCACTGCGCTCAGCTGTAGCAACTTTTCTAATGCAACAATATTTAATTGACATTTTCTGAGTTTAAAAAATGCTACTCAGAATTCCTTATATGAATTACAAACCGTATTACAAACATTCTCTAGTTTTGGACTATTGTAATTGTGACTACACATGTATATACATCTTCAACTACTTGTGTTAGCATTTTTGTGTGATAGAGTCCTAGAAAAAGGTTTGAGATGCCTCAAATTTTCCATGTCTTGAATATCATTTTTGTGACAGCCTGTGGAAAGAGATGTCTTCAATGAAGTTTCTCAAGATTTTCAGTTTGTATGTTGTGGTTCAAAATGGGAGAAAGTGTAACCATCAGAATACATTAGTCATGTCTTCACATCATTACCACGGACTCACAGCACTTGGATGGATCCCTCTACCCCAGGAAAGAGCCTTAGTGATTATCTGTTTTGAGCCCTCTTCATAGATGAATAAGCTGAAAATCCAGAAGATTTTCAAAGTGAGTAATACTTGAGACTTACACTATGCCAGGCAGTGTGCTGCTTTACTTACATTGTTTCATTTAATTCTTACCTAACAATGAAGTAGGAATTCTCGTTTACCCTTCACAGTTGAGGAAACAGGTTAGAATGTAGGCAGATAACTTCCTAAGGGTCACACAGTTGGAAAGTGGTAGAGCTCAGGTTTGGAGCCATATCTCCCTAATTCCGGAGCCCGTATACTTTTCACTAAGTTAATTCCATTCTGAGAGACCGTAACCAGGACACCAGGTAAATACGTGATCTTCAGATTGTTTCTGTAATGCTTTGATTTCACGACGTGAAGAGTTAAACAGGGCCGTCATCTACCACGTAGTCATCCCTCTTAGCAAGGACATTAGAGTACTGCAGAAAGACTCCGCTTGGCAGAGTTTGCAGTGCAGGAACCAGCCCTGATGTTTGTGTGGTTCAGGATGGCTGTCCAAGGTTACTATGAGATACATCAAAATAGAAACACAAAATAAAACAAATGAGAAAATAACTTGGAGACAGATAACACTTTGTGTGATATTTTCCTCCCTGCCTTGCAAATTCTTTTCTCTTCTTTTGGTTCCTAAAAGAATTGCTTGGTCTCTAGTTCCCGAAGATTTTGTTTTTTGAGATTTGGGCACACTTGTCAATCAGCTTGGGGTACAATGGCACATTCATAGTTCATTGTAGCCTCAAACTCCTGGGCTTAGGAGTCCCCCACCTCAGCCTCCTGAGTAGCTGGGACTACAGGTATGGCTATTTGATGGGTTCTCACTATGTTGCTTAGGCTGCTCTTCAACTCCTGGCTTTGAGCCATCCTCCTGCCTCAACTTCCTGAATGCTAGAATTACAGGCATGGACCACCACACCTGGTGCTGAAGATCTTTTTAATTATAGTATCTTAATTTGAGTAAGTAATAGATTGAGCCTCAGCAATGAGAACAGGGGGATTTCTTGAGCAAAGAAAATTCCTGTTTCAAACCAGTTGTGTGTGTGTGTGTGTGTGTGTGTGTGTGTGTGTGTGTGTGTGTGTTTATTTATTGGAGGCCAGGTCTAGCTTACTTCCTGAGCCTAATTCAATTGCAGTACTTCCATAGAGAGAGGGAGATGCCATCTACTCTAGTTTAGCATCCCACGTTCATTTCTCTGCATGTTCACATGAAGCTGAACAGATCTCTCGGGTCTAACCATGTTCTCTGAGAGCTTTACAACCTTGTTACTGCTTTGGAAAGACCATTATACTCCAGCATTGTATAGAACAGAGCGAGACAAGGGTGGTCTTTTGAATATATTCCACTCCTATCATAGTTGTTGTGGTCTATCTAGAATAACCTTTGTGATGCTGGAGCTGCTAGTGTTTGAGGAGGAACATTCTTTCAGGTGTCCCTCCATCTAATGCTAACATTAATCATTTATCCCTAGGACTTTGCAAAAAATGATGTTAGGTTGAGACAGAATGGTACTTTTTCTGGTAATTGCTTTAGGGAATCATAGAGGGGAAGGAACCAGGGGCTTGTGTAAAGCCATCATCAGGTTGCTTTATAATAAAAGCCAGAAGATGTGGAAACACCATAATAGTTAACACAGTTTAATAAAGAATGAATTTAAATTCTAATTTGGATATGAATAATTAAATATTTCCTAAAGCTAAATTTTGTAACATAAGGGTGTTTGTAGATAAGGCAAAAGGAGTTCTAGCAGTACATTTTATTAGTCAGTTGCATTTATCAATCACATTTGCAAACATAATTTATAGTTTAAAAATATATGTATATAATGAATTACATATATTATCTATTTAATTCAGAGTAGGTACTAAATTTTCTCAATTATTTATTACCTATGTCTTTCTTCAAATAATGCTAGCAGTTATGGGAACATGATAAATAAATACTCTACAATCGAAGTGGGAAGGTGCTCTGAAAGCTTACATCTATATAACTTAATGCTTCAAAAAAATTAATAATTCAGAATGCTTTGAAAAACTCCATGAACATATTTGATGAAATAGTACAAGACACTCATAGTGAAGCATTTTAAAATGATGTGCTGGCCAGGTGCAGTGGCTCATGCCTATAATCCCAGCACTTTGGGAGGCCGTGGCAGGTGGATTGCTTGAGCCCAGGAGTTCAAGACTAACTTGGGTAACATGGCAAAATCCTTTGTCTACAAAAAAATCAGAAAATTTAGCTAGGTTTGGTGGCACATGACTGCAGTCAGAAGGCTGAGGTGGGAGGATCGCCTGAGCCGGGAAGTCAAGAAAGCAGTGAGCCGTCATTGTGCCAGGAAAAAAAAAAAAAAAAAAAAATTTTTTTTTTTTTTTTTGAGATGAAGTCTCACTCTGCTGCCTGGGCTGGAGTGCAGTGGTGTGATCTCTACTAACTGCAACCTCTGCCTCCAGGGTTCAAGTGATTCTTGTGCCTTAGCCTCCTGAGTAGCTGGGACTACAGGCGTGTGCCACCACACCCAGCTAATTTTTGTATTTTTAGTAGAGGCAGGCTTTTGACATGTTGGCTAGGCAGGCTTTGAACTCCTGACCTCAGGTGATCCACCTGCCTTGACCTCTTAAAGTGCTGGAATTACAGGCGTGAACCACTGCACCCAGCCAGATATGCATAATTTGAGATATGTTTTAATGTAAGTGGGTATATTTGAATGCTTCTTTTTGGCTATTGAAAGGTTCTCAAGAAATCCACCAAATTGTGCTGACTGGGTCCTAGAAAGTACAGATTTAAAACATTTCTACCATTGTAGAAAGTTCTGGTAGGTGCTGCTCTAGAGAGTTATGTTAAATCTAACAGCCTCTCTTATTGGCAACCTGATAATCATATTCAGGTGTCTAGGGAGACCTTGCCACTTCTAGCTCATTTCCTCACCTATTCTGCATTTCTCTGAAAACTTCATCGGACTTCGATGTTCACTTCAAAACCTTTCTGTATTTTCATTTAGCTGTTTCCTCTTTCTTAGAAATAGTTAAATGTCTCATCTAAGGCTATGTAAGGCTGACTCCTTAATATCAGTATCCCTAATTCTGTCCTTCACACTTTTTTTCTAATTCCTTGCCACGTATCTTCACTCTCTCCTCCACTTCCTTTCTCCCTAGAGCCTGAGCTGCTGCTATTTCTCTAGCACAATTTTATTAGCTGCTTGCATTGGCATTGTAAATTCTACTCTTAGGAACTAATATGATATACACATACTTGCAAGACGTACAATATACATTTTCCAGTACATATACTGAATTATCTACAGTAAGAGTTATCTACTGTTTCCAGTAAAAGGAAACTTTGTATAGTAAATGTAAGCCTCTGCTTAGATATCTTCAGCATGAACCTGTACTCCAAGTCCAGCCCCTAAAACTTCTCCAGCCTTCTCCTTACTCATAATAGGCACCCACTACTCTTCCTCAAGCACGTTGGGTCTATTCCTGGCTCCTCAACATCGTACACATCTTTTCCCCCACCTAGAAGCACTGCGTGTCTCACCTCTCTTTCCACTTGTCTAAATCCTACCTTTATTTCAACTTATAAATGCTCAGTATGTGCTGCTTCATCTTCTTGTGCAACTTTTTGTTACTTTTTTGAGGACAGAGGCCAGATGGTACTGCTAGTCTTCTGAGTGCCTTGTTTGCTTTAGGCATTAAACAAATAGTGGAGATGGAGATGGAGATGGAGATACTGTGCATTAGTGGTCCCCAACCTCTTTGGCGCCGGAGACTGGTTTCATGGAAGACAGTTTTTCCATGGACTGGGAACATGGAGGATAGTTTAGGGGTGATTTAAGTGCATTACATTTATTTTGCACTTTTTTCTATTATTATTACATTGTAATATATGATGAAATAATTATACAACTCACCATAATGTAGAATCAGTGGGAGCCCAGAGCTTGTTTTCCTGCAACCAGATGGTCGCATCTGGGGATGATGGATAGTGACAGATCATCAGGCATTAGATTCTCATAAGGAGTGCACAGCCTAGATCCCTCTTATGTGCAGTTCACAATAGGGTTTGTGCTCCTATGGGAATGGGGATGGGGAGTGGCTATAAATACAGATGAAGCTTTGTTCACTCTTCCTGGCCTCGCCATTCATCGCCTGCTGTGCAGCCTGGTTCCTAATACCCTACAGGTTGGGAACCCCTGCCCTATATCATGGTGGGCAAACTACCACTTGAGGGCCTCCCAACTTTTGTAAATAAAGTTTTATTGGAACACAGCTACACCCATTTATTTGCTTATTCATTGATTGCCTTTGCATTATAGCAGCCAATTGAGTACAACTATGTGACCCCCAAGGTTAAAATAATTACTATTTATTTACTGAAAGTTTGCCTATCTCACCTCTACATTTGTAACTGCAGACTCTCACAATTCCATGTCTTATAATTTGAAAGTGACAAAATAATGAATTAATAGGTTTTGAGGAATTAACAGATTACTCTCCATTAACCCTATTATTGTAAGGTGACATATAATTATTAAAGTTATGGGAGTTAAACATGTTTAAAGGAAAGAATACATTCATAATTACTCCTTTTTACCATTTGTAAAACAACGTTTGGCTAAATTTTACATTACTAATTCTTTTTTCTACCTAATAAGGTTGTTTCATTGAAGTGGAACAAAAGCATGGTAATTACCAAGCTTATCTCTCTCTCTTAGCTTATCCTATTTTAATGTAGTTTGCCCTAATCTAGTGAAAACTTTCTAATTATAGTATAACTTTGCATTCTTAAAATGTGTTCTAAATCAGGTTAACTCAAAGTATTATTTGTTTTAAATTGATATTCATTAAGTGTATATCTATACATATATGAGAAACTGATTAGAATATCTGTAAAACAGATACAGATTCAACATTCATTCATTCATTCCTGATAAAACTTTGAATTTTTTACAGGGAATTGTGGTTGTCCTAAGGATTCAGTCACAGACACCCTTCCTCACCCAAGAAAGAGCACAAGAAGTAAAGCAGAAAGCATATTTCATGAAATAAGCTGTCAGAAGAGAAGGCCTCTAACATAGAGAGTTAGGTTGTTAAGTCAGCAACTGGGTACAGTGTCCCACACCTGTAATCACAGCACTTGGGGGGTGCTGAGGTGGGAGGATCTCCTGAAGCCAGGTGTCCAGAGCAGCCTGGGCAGTATAGCAAGACCCCATCTCCACAAAAGGTAAAAATTAGCTGGGTATGGTGGTACATGCCAGTAGTCCTAGCAGGAGGCTGAGACAGGAGCATCTCTTGAGTCCAGGGGTTGAGGCTGCAGTGAGTCATGATCATGCCATTCCACTTCAGCCTGGGAGACAGAGTGAGACCCTGCCTCAAAAAACCAAAAAAAAAAAAAAAAAAAAAAGTATTTTGCTTTGAACATGGATTACTTTTGTTATCAGAAAAGGAGCATGTTAGGAGAAAGATAACAGTGTACTGGGATTAAGGTAGAAGTCAGATTTAGGAGTGAGACTGCTGTAAAAAGGAATACCATGATATTGACAAGTAGTGGGATCGAGTGAAATAAGCCAGTCTCAGACAAATACTGTATGATTCCATGTATATGAAGTATCTGAAGAATTCAAATTTATAGAAACAGTAGAATGGTGGTTGCTAGGGGTTGGGAAGATGGGAAAATGAGGAGTTGTTTAATCCGTGTAGTTTCAGCTTGGCAAGGTGAAAAAGCTCTGGAGATTGCTTGCAGGGCAATATGCATATTCTTAATGCTACTGAACTGTATCCACTTAAAAATGTTTAAGATGGCACATGTTATATTATGTGTATTTTACCACAGTGAAGAAGATTGTAGGACAAATCTGCATTGCATGGTTGACTCTAGTACCCTGTTGGATTAGAAGAAGAAATCTCATTAATCCAGGGTTAGGGTTTTGCTGAGTCAGTGTAGAATAAGGTAACAACGGGTACTATTGAGGGTAAGCTCGTGTGAGTAATTAGTTCTGGTTGAGGGGATGGGTAGGCAAGGAATAATAGGTTAGGAAAAGGTCTTACAGAACAGATACATTGGGAAAATGCCAAAGAGATACAGGAGATTATAATTAGACTAGGAAATACAGGCTTGTGTGTTTTCTGTGGAAGTGATACTTACTTACATTCATTATGAATGGAAATCTCCTGTTGGATGGGAAGCCTCTTAACGGTTGGTTCAATTTTTTTTATTTGTACTTCGTATTAATTTAGGAAATGAGGATAAATTTCATTGAACACCTAGAATGTGCTCTGGGAAGAATGAATCCAGGAAGTGGAGGCTGCATTCAGTGAGCTGAGATCACCTAGAATGTGCTCAATGAAATTATCAGTTAAAGAATGCGTATATTTGGAAATAGCATCCCTTACAGAAAATGCCTTTTGCTTTTTCTTTTCCTTCTGTGCCACGCATTTCCGAGGTGTCATTCTAAGTCACTCATTTCCGAGATGTTTGCTGAATAGCGGACAGAATTCATATGGTTCATTCCTATACTCTTTTTGTTGTCTAAGGGAAATGGATATTCCACTGAGATTTGGAGATAAAATTATAGATATTGACTTCATCCTTACAGATTCTGATTTAATTGCTTTTGGATAGAATGCAGGCATTTCTACTTTTAATAAGCTCTTCAGATGATTCTGATATACACCAAAATTGCATGACTGCTGTTTGAGAGATATCAATTTTATTCTTCTAAGGTTAGAATTATCTTGCCGTATTTCTCTTTGCTATATAACATTTCTGTGACCTAATGTTTTTAGATGTTATTGAAATTTGGAGTATTGAAATATAAATTTTGGGATTTATTTTTTCTTTTGCTAAGAAAATTTATGTAAGCAAGATATTAGTATAGATTTTTTTCTTAAAAGCAGTGGTATGGGCTATTACATAATGTGTTTGATGACAAGATGACAGTAGCATTAACCTCTCTCTAAAAAGGTAGATTGATTTCCTCCACATGGAAGAAATTCTGTTTAGTCAATTAAGACCACATAATTTAGAAGAAAAAGTTTAATTATAAAAAGGATGCTATAGGTTGGGAGTGGTGGCTGATGCCTGTAATCCCAGCAGTTTGGGAGGCTGAGGCAGGCGGATCACCTGAGGTCAGGAGTTCGAGACCAGCCGGACCAACATGGAGAAACCCCATCTCTACTAAAAATACAAAAAATGAGCCAAGTGTGTTGGTGGGCACCTATAATCCCAGCTACTTGAGAGGCCAAGGGAGGAGTATTGCTTGAATCTGGGAAGTGGAGGCTGCATTTAGTGAGCGGAGATCACGCCACTGGACTACAACCTGGGTAATAGAGTGAGACTCTATTTCAAAAACAAACAAACAAAAAACCTGCTGTAATTTAAGATTGGGAAGACACAACGTACTTCTTTATATTTTGTAAAATGCTTTTCTTTGAAAAATTATAGCAGTGTTTAACCAAATTATTTAATAAGCAAGATTTAGAAAACGATCGCTAGTTTATATTATTATTTTGATTTTAAAAGTATATAATAGGAGCTAAATGAGCTTAGAATGTACGGTTATTTAAAAGAACCTTCAAGAAGTTTTGAAATGTTGATTAATTTTTTCCAGTCCTGCCAATAGCATTTGCTTTGCTTTACTTAGATACTTAACGAGAATCTGCTTTTATTTCAGAACGCTTAGAATTAAAAAACTTATTTTTGTCTTTGTTGCATATTTTATTATAAAACAAAAAGTAGAAAAAGTGAAATGAATGGTGCTAATGTATTATCATTTCAAAATGTTATCAAATCAAAATTATTATTTCAACCTGTAATTCATAGAAAAATTACTTTTATACTAAATCTTTGAAGTCTCATATATTATTTTTTATTTCAATAAGTTTTTAGGTAACAGGTGGTGTTTGGTTACATGAATCAAGTACTTTAGCGGTGATTTCTGAGTTTTTGGTGCACCCGTCACCTGAGCAGTATACATTGTACCCGACATGTAGTCTTATCCCTCACCCCACTCCCACGCTTTCCCCTGAGTCCTGAAGTTCATTGTATCATTCTGATGCCTTTGCATCCTCATAGCTTAGCTCCCACTTATGTGTGAGAACATACAATGTTAGTTTTCCTTTCCTAAGTTACTTCACTTAGAATAATAATCTCCAATTCCATCCAAGTTGCTGTGAATATTATTTCGTTCCTTTTTATGCCATATATCATTCCGTGTGTGTGTGTGTGTGTGTGTGTGTGTGTGTGTATTCCATGTGTATATATATGTAGTGTTTCATAGTGTGTGTGTGTATAATGTATATTCCGTGTGTATATATATGTAGTATTCCATGGTGCATGTATGGAACACACGCGCGTGCGCGCGCACACACACACACACACACACACTACGTTTTCTTCATTGATTGATGGGCATTTGGACTGGTTCCATATTTTTGTATTGGAAATTGTGCTGCTATAAATGTATGTGCAAATATATTTTTTATATGATGACTTTTCTTCTGGGTAGATACCGAGGAGTGAGATTGCTAGATCAAATGGTAGTTCCACTTTTAGTTCTTTAAGGATTCTCCACACTGTTTTCCGTAGTAGTTGATATGGTTTGGCTGTGTCCCCACCCAAATCATCTTGAATTGTATTTCCCATAAGCCCCATGTGTTGTGGGAGGGACCCAGTGGGAGGTAATCTAATCATGTGGGAGGTTATTCTTATGCTGTTCTCATGATAGTGAGTTCTCTTGAGATCTGATGGTTTTATAAGGGCTTTTCCCCCTTTTGCTGGGCACTGCTTGCTGCTGTCTTGTGAAGAAGCGTTTGTTTGCTTCCCCTTCCACTATGATTGTAAGTTTCCTGAGGCCTCTCAAGCCCTGTGGAACTGTGAGTCAATTATACCTCTTTTTTCTAAATTACCTTGTCTCAGGCAGTTCTTTATACCATTGTGAGAATAGACGAATATGGTGGCTGTACTAATTTACATTCCCACCAGCAGTGTAAAAGTGTTCCCTTTTCACCACATCCATGACAACATTTATTATTATTTTTGATTATGGCCGTTCTTTCAGGAGCAAGGTGATACTGCATTGTGGTTTTGGTTTGCATTTCCCTGATCATTAGTGATGTTGAGTATTTTTTCATACGTGTTTTGGCCATTTGTATATCTTCTTTTGAGAATTACATATTTATATCCTTAGCCCACTTCTTGATGGGATTGTTTTTTTCCTGCTGATTTAAGTGTCTTGTAGATTCTGGATATTAGTCCTTTGTCAGATGCATAGATTGCAAAGATTTTCTCCCACTCCATGGGTTTTCTGTTTACTCTGCTGATTGTTTCTTTTGCTGTGCAGAACATTTTTAGTTTAATTAAGTCCAACCTATTTAACTTTGTTTTTGTTGCATTTGCTTTTGGGTTCTTGGTCATGAAGTCTTTGCTTAAGCCAATGTCTAGATGGGTTTTTCTACTGTTACCTTCTAGAATTTTTATGGTTTCAGGTCTTAAAGTTCTTGATCCATCTTGAGTTGATTTTTGTATAAGGTGAGAGAATAAGTTCAGTTTCATTCTTCTACATGTGGCTTGCCAATTATCCCAGCACTATTTGTTGAACAGGTATCTTTTCCCCACTTTGTGTTTTTGTTGCCTTTGTTGAAGATCAGTTGACTGTAAGTATTTGGCTTTATTTCTGGGTTCTCTATTGTGTTGCATTGTGCTATGTGCCTATTTTCATACCAATACTATGCTGTTTTGGTGACTATGGCCTTATACTATAGTCCGAAGTTAGGTAATGTGATGACCTGAGATTTCTACTTTTTGTTTAGTCTTACTTTGACTATCTATGCAGGCTCTTTTTTGGTTTCATAAGAATTTTAGAATTTTCTGTTTCTGTGAAGAATGATGATAGTATTTTGATGGGAATTACACTGAATTTTTAGATTACTTTTGGCAGTGTGGTCATTTTCACAATATTGATTCTACCCATCCATGAGCATGGGATGTGTTTCCATTTGTTTGTGTCATCTTGATTTCTTTTGGCAGTGTTGTGTGGCTTTCCTTGTAGACGGCTTTCACCTCGTTGGTTAGGTATATTCCCAAGTATTTTTTTTTTCATCTGTTGTAAAAGAGGTTGAGTTCTTGATTTGATTCTCAGTCTGATCACTGGTGATGTTATAGCAAAGCTACTGATTTGTGTACATTAATTTTGTATCCTGAAACGTTGCTGACTTCATTTATCAGTTCTAGAAGCTTTTAGGAGGAGTCTTTTGGGTTTTCTAGGTATACAATCATATCATCAGCAAAAGCAACAGTTTGACTTCCTCTTTACCAGTTTGGGTGCCCTTTATTTCTTTCTCTTGTCTGATTACTGTGGCTAAAACTTGTGGTACTATGTTGAATAGAAGTTGTGGGAGTGGGCATACTTGTCTTGTTCCAATTCTCAGGGAGAATGGTTTCAACTTTTTCACATTCATTATTATGTTGGCTGTGGGTTTGTAATAGATGGCTTTTATTATCTTAAGGTATATCCCTTCCGTGCTGATTTTGCTAAGTGTTTTAACCATAAAGGGATGCTGGATTTTGTTCAGTGCTTTTTCTGTCTCTGTTGAGATGATCATGTGATTGGTTTTTAATTCTGTTTATGTGGTATATCACATGTTTTGACTTGTGTATGTTAAACCATCCCTGCATCCCTGGTATGAAACCCACTCAATCCTGGTGGATTATCTTTTTTATATACTGTTGGATTTGGTTAGCTAGTACTTTGTTAAGGATTTTTGCATCTATATTCATCAGGGATTTTGGCCTGTAGTTTTTTTTTGTTGTTGTTGTTATATCCTCTCCTGGTTTTGATATCAGGGTGATACTGGCTTCATAGAATGATTTGGGGGGATTCCCTCTTTATCTTGTGGAATGGTGTCAATAGAATTGGCGCCAATTCTTTTTTGAATGTCTGATAGACTTCAGCTCTGAATCCATCTGGTCTTGGACTTTTGGTAATTTTTATTTTTATTATTTTATTTTATTTTTGAGACGGAGTCCTGCTCTGTTGCCAGGCTGGAGTGTAAATGGCGTAATCTCAGCTCTCACTACTGTAAGGTTTATTGCCGAGGTAAAATGAGGAGACTGAGGCAAGTATAAGAAAATGAGAAGTTAATTTATTCAGCTCCCGGGCAAGGTTCTGTGGTCCAGGAAGGGGCCAAAGAAGTCGCGCCTGGCTGTTTAGGTCATGGGGTTTTAGGGGGAGAGAAGGTGAGTGATTGGCTATTGGGGAAACAAAGCAAAGGCAATTTTATTGGCTGTCAGGAAGCAGGAAGTACCTGAAACTAGTTGCCATTGGTAGGCGGGCGGGACTTTGGGTGATAAGTGGGCCTTGATTGGCTGTTGGGGAAACAAAGTGAAGGCAATCTTATTGGCTATTAAAAAGCAGGAAATGCCTGGAGCTAGTGGTTATGGGTAGGCGGGTGGGACCTTAGGTAAGTGGGCCTTCCAGGGGCATACAGAGCAGACTGCTACCAGGCAGGATCTGATGGGGCTTCTTTAAAAAATTTTCCTGCTGGATTTATCAACAACGGGCTGGGGGTGAAATGCATAATTGAGTGCTGAATGTGAGCTCGGGTCTGGTATGCGGAGGCGGGTGCGGAGAAGCCATGTCGCAAGGCCAGATAATGAGCTCGGGTGATGACGTAGTTATCAGATTCTGAGAGAGAGATGGATGAGTCTGTTTAACCCTCTGCGAGGCAGCCGGCCTTACAGCTACAACCCCCAACTCCCGGGTTCAAGCGATTCTCCTACCCCAGCCTCCTGCGTAGCTGGGAGTACAGGTGCTTGCCACCACACTCAGCTAATTTTTGTATTTTTCGTGGAGATGGGGTTTCACCATGTTGGCCAGGATGGTCTCGATCTCTTGACCTCGTGATCCACCTGCCTTGGCCTCCCAAAGTGCTGGGATTACAGGCATGAGCCACCATGCCTGGCCAATTTTTTAAATTACCATTTCAATCTCACTGCTCGTTATTGGTCTTTTCCGATTTTCTATATTTTTCTGGTTTATTCTAGGAGGATTGTGTATTTCCAGGAATTTATCCATCTCCTCTAGATTTTCTAGTTTATGTGCATGAAGATGTTCATGGTAACCTTGAATGATCTTTTGTGCTTATGTAGTATTGGTTGTAATGTTTCCTGTTTTATTTCTAATTGAGCTTATTTGGATCTTCTCCTAATTAATCTTACTAGTCAAGAATTAATTAATTCTTGATTAATCTCACTAATGGTCTGTAAATTTTATTTATCTTTTCAAAGAACCAGCTTTTTTTCTTTTTATCTTTTGTATTGTTTTTGTTTCAATTTCATTTAATTCTGCTCTGATTTTTGTTATTTCCTTTCTTTTGTTGGATTTGGGTTTGGTTTGTTCTTGTTTCTTTAGTTCCTTGAGTTATGACCTTAGATTGTTGGGGCTCTTTCAGACTTTTTGATGTAGTCATTTAAGGCTGTAAGCTTTCCTCTCAGCACTGCCTTTGCTGTATCCCAGAGGTTTTGATGGGTTGTATCACTATTAATCAGCTCAAAGAATTTTTAAATTTCCATCTTGATTTCATTGTTGACCCAGTGATCATTCAGGAGCAGGCTATTTAATTTCCATATATTTGCATGGTTTTGAGTGTTCCTTCTGGAGTTGATTTCCAATTTTATTCCACTGTGGTCTGTGAGAGTACTTGATATAATTTCAATTTTCTAAAATTGATTGAGACTTGTTTTGGGGCCTATCATATGGTCTGTCTTGGAAAATGTTTCATGTACTGGTGTATAGAATATATATTCTGCAGTTATTGGGTAGAATGTTCTCTAACTATCTGTGAAGTCTATTTGTTCTAAGGTATAGTTTAAGTACATTGTTTCTTCATTGGCTTTCTGTCTTGATGACCTGTCTAGTGTTGTCAGTGCAGTGTTGACGTCCTCGCCATTAATGAATTGCTGTCTATCTCATTTTTTAGGTTTAGTAGTAATTGTTTTATAAATTTGGGAGTTCCAATGTTAGGTGCATATATATTTAGTATTATGATATTCTCATGTTGTATACAAGTCCTTTTATTATTATATGATTTCCCTCTTTGTCTTTTGTAACTGCTATAGCTTTAAAATTTGTTTTGTCTGATATACGAATAGCTACTACTGCATGTGTTTGGTGTCCATTTGCATGGAATATCTTTTTCCACCCCTTTACCTTACCTTTATGTGAGTCCTTTTGTATTAAGTGACTCTCTTCAAGATAGCAGATACGTGGTTGACGAAGTCTTACTGCCATTTTGTATCTTTTAAGTGGAGAATTTGGGCCATTTACATTCAATATTATTGAGATGTGAGGTACTTTTCTATTTATCATGCTCTCTGTTGCCTGAATACCTTTTTTGTTTTGTTTTGTTTTTGTTTGTTTATTTGTTTTATTTAGATGGAGCCTCACACTGTCACCTGGGCTGGAGTGCAGTGGTGCGATCTTGGCTCACTGCAACCTCCGCCTTCTAGGTTCCAGTGATTCTCCTGCCTCCTGAGTAGCTAAGATCACAGGCACCTGCCACCACACCCAGCTAATTTTTTGTATTTTTAGTAGAGACAGGATTTCACCATGTTGTCCAGGCTGGTATTCAACTCTTGACCTTGTGACTCACCCGCCTTGGCCTCCCAAAGTGTAGGGATTACAGGCGTGAGCCACAGCACCTGGCCATCTTGTTTTTTAAAAAAAATTACTGTATTTTTATTTTATAGGTTCTGTGAGATTTATGCTTTAAGGAAGTTCTAGTTTGGTGAATTTCGAGGATTTCTTTAAAGAGCTAGAGCTCTTTTCAGTACTTCTCTTAGTGCTGTCTTGGTGGTGGCGCATTCTCTCAGCATTTGTTTGAGAAAGACTGTATCTTCCCTAATTTATGAAGCTTAGTTTTGTTGGATATAAAATTCTTGTCTGATAATTGTTTTGTTTAAGGAGGATGATAGGGGGCCAGTCGCTTCTAGCTTGAAGGGTTTCTGCTGAGAAATCTGCTGTTAATCTGATAGGTTTTCTTCATACTTTACCTGGTGCTTTTGCCTTACAGCTCTTAGGATTCTTTTTTCATCTTGACTGATGACTGTGTGCCTAGGTGGTGATCTTTTTGTGATAAATTTCCCAGGTGTTCTTTGGGCTTCTTGTATTTGGGTTTCTAGGCCTCTAGCAATGTCAGGGAAGTTTTTCTGGATTAGTCTCTGAAATATGTTTTCAAAAGTTTTAGATTTCTCCTCTTCCTCAGGAACGCCAATTATTCTTAGGTTTGGTTGTTTGTCATAATCCCAAACTTCTTGAGGATTTTGTTGATTTAAAAAAAAATTATTTTTTCTTATCTTTGTTGGATTGGGTTAATTTGAAAACCTTATCTTCAAGCTCCAAAGTTCTTTCTTCTCCTTGTTTGAGTCTGTTGGTAAGAGTTTTCAGTGCATTTTGCATTTCTCTAAGAATGTCCTGTATTTCCAGAAGTTGTGATTATTTTTCATTTATGCTATCTATTTTGCTGGAGATTTTTCCCTTCATATCTTACATCATTGTTTTGATTAGCTTAAGTTGGACTTCACCTTTCTCTGGTGCCTCATTGATTAGCTTAATAATCAACCTTCTGAATTCTTTTTCTGGCAATTAAGGAATTTCTTCTTGGTTTGGATTCATTGCTGTTGAGCTATTGTGATTTTTTTTTGGGGGGGTTGTTAAAGAACCCTGTTTGATCATATTACCAGAATTATTTTTCTGGTTCCTTCTCATTTGGGTAGACTGTGTCAGAAAGAAGATCTGGGGCTCAAGGGCTGCTGTTCAGATTCTTTCATCACGTGGGATAGTCCCTTGATGTAGTTCTCTCCCCCTTGCCCTATGGATGTGGCTTCCTGAGAGTTGAACTGCAGTGATTGTTATTTCTCTTCTGGATCTAGCTACCCAGTGGAGCTTCTGGGCTCTGGGCTGGTACAGGGGGGTGTCTGCACAGAGCCTTGTGATCTGTCTTCAGGTCTCTCAATTGCAGATACCAGCACTTGCCCCAGTGGAGGTGGCAAGGGAGTGAAATAGGCTCTTTCAAGGTCCTTAGTTGTAGTTTTATTTATTGCACACGTTTTTTTGTTGGTTGGCCTCTTGCCAGGATGTGGCACTTTCAAGAGATCATCAGCTGTGGTAGTATAGGGAGGATCAGGTTGTGGTTGGGGCCCTAGAGCTCCCAGGAGATTCTGTTCTTTGTCTTTGGCTACCAGGGCAGGTAGAGAAAGACCATCAGATGGGAGCAGGGTTGGGGGTGTCAGAGCTTAGACGTTCCGTGGGTGGGGCTTGCTGCAGCTGCTCTGAGGGGTGGGGGTGTGGTTCTCAGGCCAGTGGAGTTATGTTCCCAGGGGGATTATGGCTGCCTCTGCTGTGTCAGCAGGCCACCAGGAAGTTGGGGTAAAGCAGGCAGTTACAGCCATTATCCAGCTCCCGTGTAGTCCAAAAGGCTGGTCTCACTCCTACCATGCCCCTCTGACAGCACGGAGTTTATTTCCAGGCAGTGGGTGAGCAGGGTTGAGAACTTGCCCCAGGCTACCAGCCTCTTGGCTGAGAAACTAAACAGAGCTTTGAGTTTTTGGGCCTCTCTACCTGCTGTGGCTTCTCTGCTGTGTCTGCACTCCTGATTCATCCCTTCTCCCAAGTTCTGTCCAGGAAATTTTGAGTTCTATTGAAACTGTTACATAGTTCAGCTGGGAGTTTCCTTCTCTGTATGGTCTTTTCCCAGTTCCTCTGGTAGCCCTCCCCAAGGACCTCTGTGAGACAAAGTTAGAAATGGCTTTCCTGGGGACCAAGAGCCCACAGGGGTCTTTGTAATGCTGCTTCTACTCCGTTATTTCACTTGGTTTTCTAAATTTGTCTCAGCTCCAGGTAAGTCATGTTCTTGTCCTGTGATCTGGATCTTCATATTCCCCTGTGAGGGTGTGTGTTTAGGGGTGGACAATCCCACTTTCACACTTGGGCACTCAACGGTTTTTTTGGCTGTCTCTCGGGGCCTGTAGGAGCAATCTGCTTGCTTTCTTTAATGGCTTTTCCTGAAGTAGTTTTTGGAGCAAAAGTTCACGATGTGAGTCTCCACAGGCAGCTCTGTCCGAGTGGGAGCAGCAAGTTAGTCCTGCCTCCTATCCACCATTTTCCCCCAGCTCCCCTCTTAAAACACATATCAAATCTCCCCAGCCTGGGTCAGTTGAAAGCCCTTTTTAACTACTGCTGTATATTTGTGACATGTCCCCCATCATTTTTTGAGGGTGCTTCCTTTCTGGTATTTATCTTGTCCCTGCTGTTTCCCAATCTTGAAATCAGTCTTTTCTCTGAGGAGCCCTGGTTCCTTTTAGTGCAAATGGTTTTAAAGACCAAGCTACGGGCTCTTCGTGTGAGCATTGCACCTGAGGTGCCTTTGCTAGATGGTGAGAGCTAAGGAGTAAATTTATGTGTACATATATATGCATATACTGATATGCACTACATGCATGCATACATGTGTGTCTACCAACACATTTTTTTAAAAAATGATGAGTTCATACCAGTACTTCTAGTTCTTGTCCATCCCCACAGAGATCTTTCTTGCTTTCTCCTGCTCCATGCTTGTATGCTCTTTATTCATGATGAGAATCTTGGCACTCAGCAGTATCAACGCATTCACGTATGTGTTCAATCCTATAACTCATCTAGTATAATTTCTCTATAGGCCTGTTAAAAAAGAATTTATATTTTCTTCTAGTACTTGTTGAGTTTCATATTTTGTATTTAGATCTTGGAGGCATCTGGAGTTTATTTTTCTCTATAGTGTGAGGAATGTATCCAATTTCATCTTTCTCCAAATTGTTATACAGTTGTACCAATTCTATGTATTAAAAAGGTCATCTTTGTGATTTGAGATATCCATATGTTAGGTATGGATCTATTTCTGGACTTTGCTTTGGCATGTGTGCATATAAGTGCCACACACTGTTTTAATCACAGGCTTTTAATGTGTTTTGGTATTTCTCATGGCTCTTCCTTTTCAGTGTGTTTTTAGCTATTCTCGTATGTTTATTTTTATATTCAAACTTTGTAAAGAAAAACTATAAAACCACTGTAAAAGAGTTTATTGCTATGGGGTGGGGGAGTTACGTTAAATTTATACATTAATTTAGAGAGAACTAACATTCCACTTCTCCCATTCCTCAAAGTAAGCACCTTGTACGGGTATAATTGCATTCATCTGCCCCTCCCTGCTCCTTGTGCTGTTCTTAACTTCCACATATACTTTGAGCCTCACTTCACAATGTTGTTATTTTTGCTTACATGATCAGTTGTCTTTTAAGGAAATTATGGAAGAAGACTATTTTATATCTGTCCACATATTTCCCATTTTCAGTGCTTTTCACTGATTTTTGCAGATCCGAGTTTCTGCCTGGTATCCCTTGATACTGTTAAGATGTCCTTATCCAGGGATACACCAGTACTTCTAGTTCTTGTCCATCCCCACAGAGATCTTTGTTGCCTTCTCCTGTTCCATGTTCGTATGTCCCTTCTTTCACGATGAGAACCTTGGCACTCAGCAGTATCAACGCATTCACGTATGTGTTCAATCCTGGGTCCTTATTCAAGAACAAGGAATGATCTTTTCATTGGTTCAAGGCTACTTTTGTGTTCTAGCATAATGAGAAGCGGTGGGAGAGGACATTCTTACCTTGCTCTTGACTTTATGGGGAAAATATTCAATATCCTAAGACTGATTATGTTCTTGATCATTTAATTATGACAGGGATGGCTGGTTTTCTGTTTTACAGGAAGTGTACAAACTTGAATGACTTAAGGTAATTTGTATGAGATCTTCTAGGCTCATCGTACTTGTCACACTCAGCGGGATGCTAGTCACCCTCACCATGGGGCTTAGGAAATAATGCAAGGTAATTTTAATACTAGATGAAGCAAAATATAATTAGGAATGCAAATCTGCTCAAAACCCCTTATGTTCTGTAGGGTCCTCCCCAGTCCCAAATTAGTGATGTTTTGGTTGTCTGTATTATCTTTCTCATGAATAGAGGAATTTTACTGTTAATAATTTGTATTATTTGGACCCGTACGTATATATCTACTCCCTTAATACCAATTAGTTTAAAGTTTAACATCTGGTTTCAGCACTTGCTTGAATTGTAGGTGTGGCCACGGGGTTTAAGTTAAAGCCTTTCAATTGAATGCAATTTCTCTGCATTCTTTTTTTTTTTAACGAGGACATTTACGTGATAATCTTTAAGTGATATAGCCAGTTTATAAGTGTTGGATTAGTTTCACAAGTGAAAATTCTAGCCAAATGTGGATTTTAGTCACTGGCTTATAGGGAGTCAGACTTTTCCTTTTGCCACTAGTGGGAGTGTAGTGGGCATGAGTGTCATATGTCACCAGTCTTGTTGTGACAATTGATTTGTTCAATTAGCAGTGAAAGACAAGCTTGTCCCTAAAAAGAGAACATGCTAGAGCTAAGATTAGGATAGCTCAGCACTTCAGTTGGCCAGAACCTCAACTAAAGTATCCTCTTTGAGAGGGATTAAGTTACACATTGATGGAAATCCAAACTTGGTGATGTTTCATATTGTGCTTTTGCCCTTTTATCAAGAATTGTTCTTAACATTATAGGTAGCAACTTTGTGAGGAACCTAATTTAGATGCCCATAATTACTTACATTTTCTGTGAATATTTTACATAGTTGTGATTATTTCATATTCTTTCTTCATAGAATATTTCTCCATGTTTAAGTGTTCCATAACTGATTATTTTTTAATACTAAACAGACACAACCACATTGCATAGGATGCCTTCCAACTGTGGTCTGTCATCATTGCAAATAGTGAACCGTCAGAATGTGTAGGGAGCACTAATATTTATGCCTCTTATAAAGAACATACATTTGTTCTTTCCCTTAACCTTAGCAGTTCTATGAGATAGTGTTACATCTCTTTTACAGATGAGAAAGTTAAGTGAGATTCATTAACTTTACTAAAGACACAGAGATAAACATGTCTGTTTGATTTCTATTACCTCATGCTGTTTCCAAAGATCCATAAGTAATTTACATAATGCAGGTAACATGTAGATGGCACAAATCTTCCTTGAAGCCTGGGGTTCTGTCTCTCCTCACTTACTCAGATCCTGTTATTGGAAGAGCCAACATAAAATAGTGAACTGACTTGCAGTTCGTACCTTCTCCTTTTCGTCTCTGGAAGTTCTTCTGTATGCTAAGCTAACACCTCTCTATCAGAAGCAAAGGAACTATATAACTCATTAGCTAGTTGTTAGCCCGTTAAGTAATAGAAGTTTGCTGTGATTATTCTCAATTGCTGCCCCAATTTTCTGTGTAGTTTATAACAACTCAGATTTTTGTGTTTTTTTTTTAAATATTGCCAGTTAGATAGAATGACTTTTTAATGCTTAAATAATATATGCTTTTATGTTTAGAACTCTGTATTATTAACCATTATATTTTGCTTTCAACAGTCTCAGTCCATGACTCAGAAATTATTTAAATATAAAGACCTAGGAAGAGCACTGCATATCAAATGTAATTTGTACTTTTAACAGAGTTATTCCCCAGTTTGTAGTGCTGTATTAAATAAGATGTATACCTCTTTGTCCAGGCATTACATTATTTTTAAGGTACTGTGAAGGAAAGGTGTATAATGCCATGTGAAAGAGTTTGTATTTTATAATTCAAATGTATGTCAGCCAACAAAGAAAAAAAGATTGGGGGGCCAGGGAACAAAGCTAAACGCAGATGAGAATGGCTAGGGATGCCTTTGATTTTGTTGTGCATGCTGTGGATATCTTTCTCCTTTGTTCCTTAAGGGGTGTGTAGCACAAGCTTTGATCTGCTGCCTTCACAGTGGTATCTGGTCAGTAGAACAAGTTTCCACCTTGTGTTTTGCTTGACTCCTACTTAGCATGGTATTGGCAGCGGTGGTTTTGATACTGTGAGTGATGAGAAAATGTGGTGGTGCTGGAGTTGATCTTGAGAGGAATAAGGAACATTTATTCTGCTTTTATGAAAATTTTTGAGAGGATATTTTAATGGATTGGCTTCTGTGCAGTTTAGTTTTTAGAACTGTCCTCAGTTTTAGCTTCTCTCCCAACCCAATGTTGAGTCACAATGATTCATTGGTTTAAAACTGCTGTTCTTCCAAAGAACTCCAAGCACTCCAATAGAGAATATTTACGATCTTGATGTCTCCTAAGATATTATTTGTCCCATTTTGTATTTGGGGAAATGGATGAATGGAGAGTTGAAGGGATAACTAGTAAGCAGTGGCAGTAGAACT
This sequence comes from Cebus imitator, assembly GCF_001604975.1. Taxonomy (NCBI): domain Eukaryota; kingdom Metazoa; phylum Chordata; class Mammalia; order Primates; family Cebidae; genus Cebus; species Cebus imitator. The sequence continues at coordinate 4,271,616 of NW_016107434.1, read as the reverse complement.
GGGCTGTCCCTTAACTCTTCGTTAGGAGCTGCCTGACTCTTGCCTAGACTTCAGTAAACTCCAGTTTATTTTCAGGTGAGTCCCTACCAGAGTATCTGTTGGCCCATCTGCAGAATGTTCATGTTATTCCAACCTCACCAATGTGTCCCATTAGACAGATCTTCTTTTAGCATAATGAGTAATGCTCCCTTGGGTGAGTTGGGCATTTTATGAGGTGCATTCTCTCTCCATGTCACTTTTTAAAATCCTAGAGCAGAAATTCCCACTAGTACTCTGTAAGAGAGGAACACATTGTATAGCACCACTTTAGCCACAGGATAATTAAATACACAGCAGATACTGGCACAGCTGTCTTCACGTCCCAATTTCTTCCACACACTTTTGCCTTTGTGGCCTGAGTTATTCCAGCACCAGGCACAATGCTGTGCAGATACTGAGTATATGGTAAATGTGTTTGCTTTGTGTTATTTTTGTTTTCCTGTTTACTTTTCTGTTAGTGATTTCTGAGCAGACATCTTATTAGTTGTCCAGCAAAGTTCACAGCCACTTTGCATTTTCCCCTCTTGTTTTTTCACACTTCTTTTAGCTCCCCATTGACAGATGTCAGAGAAATGAAAGGAATGTGTGTGTTACAGGGAAGCCAAGGAGACTCAGTTTTAACAGGCCTCACCATGCTTACAAAGCCATTTTTTTTTTTTTTTTTTTTTGAGATGGAGTCTCTTTCTCTCTCACCTAGGCCGGAGTGCAGTGGTGCAATCTCAGTTCACTGCAACCTCTGCCTCCCAGGTTCAGGTGATTTTTCTACCTCAGCCTCTGGAGTAGCTGGGATTACAGGTGCCCACCGTCATACCCAGCTAATTTTTTTCTATTTTTAGTAGAGATGGAGTTTCACCATATTGGATAGGCTGGTCTCGAACTCCTGATCTCAGGAGATCTACCCGTCTTTACCTCCCAAAGTATTGGGATTACAGGTGTGAGCCACTGTGCCCAGCCAGCAAATGTTTTTAATGCTTAAAAAAGGTGCTACGTAAATGCAAAGTTGTGGCAGTTATAATTTTATATACCTGATAGATTACAATAATTTTAGTCATTCCAAAATTGTTTTGATATTCAACATTTGAAAGATGAAATACTTAAGTGGTTTTAACTTGTAGCTTGGTGTAGGGGTAGGAATGGAGCTGACACCTTTAGCACCTAACCAGGATTCTTTTACTTCTAAAACTGAATTGCTAATTCCAAGGATATGTTGACAGTGCCTGTAATTAAGAAGCCATCATCTTTGTGTTATGACAGTTTTCTTCCTTACTGCAAGCATTATTTTTACCTGGAAGAAAAGATTCCTGCTTTCTTGTTCACATCTTGAGCTGATAACATATGAATATTAATCCACGTCACTGTTGGTGCATTAATAGAGTATAAAATCACTCTATAATTGCAAATGGGCAAATAGGTTATTCCCATGAGAGCTCTTAGGTTTTTTGTTTTTTTCTCCCTGCACATTTTACTTCTGTGTTTTTCTCTAAGTTGCCAGCCTGTGTTACCTAGCTTTCTTCCCCTCTCTAAGGTAGTAGGCACAAAATGTCATCTTTGTTCTTGGGTGTGGAAGTAAAGGTGCTTTCTTTCCTGAGAAACCTGGGGTTCTGCAAAATCACACGTTAAAATAACAGGGCTTAAGGGAAAAATAAGGATGGAAGCTGGCCATTGAGAATTGATGCCACTTTGTAATCAGAACACTAACAAACTCAAGCACCAAAACAAAATAAAAACCAACTAGTACTTGGGGAGATATTTGAGGGACAGCCCAGGCAGGCAGCTCAGAGTGGTAAAAAGCCGTTACAGGGGGTATTAAAAATGTACAGAAACACTTCAGTGCATCTCTGAAGAGCTTCAGAATTCAGCAAAAATCGTGGGAGGCAAACTGTCCATGCCGCAGGTCCCCAGCTTTGTTGCTCTAGACCTCCCCACGGGACTGCTCCTGTCTTTGCTGGTTTGTCTTTTCCCCTGCAGACTTCTGCAGGAATCAAGCCCTAGCCCTCCTGTAGTTCCTCCATTAACTGAATTATTTGTCTTTTTAAAATGTTGATTCATACACAATAGCAAAGAGGTAGACAGAGCCTGAATGTTTATTGATGAATAAATGTGATGCAGTGGAGTAGTATTCAGACTTAAAGGAAATTCTGACACATGACAACATGGATGTACCTTGCTAAGTCAAATAAGCCAGTCAGAAAAAAAGAAAAATACTGTATGATTCTACTTCTGTAAGTCACCTAGAATGGTCAGAGACACAGAGACAGAAAATAGAATGGTAGTTGCCAGGGGTCGGGGTAAGAAAGAATGGGGAGTTACGTGTAATGGTTAAGGAGTTTTAGTTTTGGATGATGAATGAGCTCTGGAGACACATGCGGTGATGGTTACACAATAATGTGAATGTACTTAACGCCACCAAACTGTGTACTTAAAAGTGACTAAAATGGTAAGTTTTATGTCCATTTTATCACAATATAAATTTTTAAATAAGTGATTTGTAAAGCATACAATGTGAATGAAAAATAGACTTTTTTCTGTTGTGTTACAAATATTTCTCCTTCATTGTCATTCGTCTTTTGTAAATTTTTGGCCATAGAGATGCTTTCCATTTTTATGTAGTTGTATGCATTTTGTATTGTGTTTATGAAGATCGTCTTCATGCCAAAATTATAAAAGAGAATACATTTTATCCATTTTTTTCTTCTAGTACTTTAAACTTTGTTTTTTATGTTTTAATCTTTGGTCAATATAAAGTTGTTTTTTTTTTGTTTTTTTGTTTGTTTGTTTGTTTGTTTTTTGTTTTTAGTGCTGGGAATTCTGTGGATTAGGACAGAGTAGGGGTATTTCTAGTGCTTTATTGTTTTCAAGGTTTATTAGTACTTAAGAGAAACAACCTCCGTTCTCTGATTCTTACGTACTGCTGAATGTTAACTTCCCTACAGTTGTCAGAATGGAGAGGTGAGGGGAATAAAAGGCAGACAGCAACATGAAATCCAGCTTCCAAGGGTGTGATACATTATGAATGCTTCACAACAGTCTGGCCTAAAATAAGGCTACATTTCCTTCCTTCCTGATGAGCTGACTTAGCAACAAAAATTTTTTAAACTGGTGAAAAACATGGAACAGAAGGTTGGCAGTGTCCCTTAGAAACAGTGTCTCATGTAAAAAGCATAATCCCATGTGGAAGCAAAATGACTGATGTTGATACCCTAGCCTTTCCTCTGTGATTCTTTGAAATTCTCTGAGCAAAACATAGCTGACCTCAGGTTCCTGCCCTTGAGACATAGCAATGCCTGAGAGGGAAGAAGGGGGACAGCCTCTGTGTACCATCATTTGAGGTCTTGGCTATCTATAAGAAGAGACCCACTTAGCTTGGTGCCTAGTAGGTGTCAGAAAACAACTGGAGTTGGGCAAGCAGAGACTAGCCCGCTGATATTTGGGATATTGCCTTATTGGACCAGATGTGGTCCAGATGTCGATATGGGGAGGCATTGCAAGTCCATAGTTATTTATCTTTTCATTCATGGTTTGATAGAAAAAGCTGTGGATCATCAAGTAGAAGAACTTGGTTGTAAACCCTGTTCTACTGTTTGACATTGGAAAGTCAGTTAACCAATTTGTGTACACCCCCTTCCCCCCACCTCTTTGTTTTTTTTTGAATAGATGAATACAGTTTTAAAGTTGTGGTAAAATAAGCATAAGATTTACCACTTTAATCATCTTTAAGTGTGCAGTTAAGTGGTATTAGGTATATTCACACTACTGTGCAACCATCATCACCATCCACATCCAGAGTTTTTTCTATTTCCTAAACCGAAATTCTGTGCCCATTAAACAATAACTTTCCATTGTCTTCTCTACCCAGCCCCTGGCAACCACCATCCTACCTTCTGTCTCTATGAGTCTGAGTACTCTAGGTAACTCATATAAGCAGATTCATACAGCATTTGTCTGTATTTGTGATGGGTTTATAATGTCTAGAAAGTTCAATAAAAATTAAAAATAGAATTATGTAATTTGCCAGTTTCACTTATTATATAGCTGAAAGAATTGAAAGTAGGGAGTGGAACGGGTATTTGTACATCCAACTTTATAGCAGCATTATTCATAATATCCAAAAGGTAAAAGCAAACTCAAGTGTCCATAGATAAATCAATGGGTGAACAACAACTTGTGGCATCTCGATACACTGGCATATCATTCAATGTATTTTAAAAGATGCTTCTCCTTTTTATATCTGTAAAACAAGGTGGTTGAACCAGTTAATCTCTGAAGGCCCTCTAATACTCTGTGTAATACGTTGGTATAAAGGGCTTCTGTGTCCTATTGGTGCATGTTTCATTTTCTCTTTGGTGTCTGCCTTCCTGCCCCTCCCTCTCTGCACCCATTCCACATACACAGAGGCACATGTACACACATTTGACTCCAGTTCTGATCAGTAAGTTGGAGAAATACAGACCTGTTCTTAGGTAACCGAGTAGCTTTAAGCTTGACCTTTTTTAGGGCAATGATGTTAATAAAATGTAATTTAACAACTTAATGTATGCCTTCATGGCTGTGTGGACAGCAATTTATGTATAGGAGATACTGAGAAAACCTAGAAATAGAAGAAAGACAGTATCCTAGAAATACAGGAAAGACAGTAGGTAACTGGTGTGCTAAACATAAACACGCTTGGTGTTCACTAGTGTCAGTGCATTTGGTTGAATTGGGTGGGTGTCTGGGAGCAAATTTTAAAGTTAAAAGAGGTCAGATATATAGAAAGGATAAAACCAGAAGTGGTGGGAGGGCCTTGGCAATGACTTTTTGGATATCACACCAAAAATTCAAGCTACAAAAGCAGGGATGGGGAAGAAATGGAGAGATGTAGGTCAAAGGACAGAAAGTAACAGATATGTAGGATGAACAAGTACAGCGATCTGATGTTCAACATGAGGACCAAAGTTTTAGTTAATAAAATTGTATGGAGTTTTTGTTAAATAGATTTTAGCTGCTCTTGTCAACAAACAAAGTAACTAGATGAAATGATACATTAATCTGCTTCACAAAAGCAACTGTTTTACCATCTATATGTATCCCATAATTAACAAAATAATAAAATTTATTTAAAAACAAAACGATAAAAGTAAGCACAATGTGGATTCAAATAAAGCTATATTAACTGATGAATGGGTAAGTAAAATATGATATAGCCATGTGCTGTGGTCTGAATGTTTGTGTTGCCCCCAAATTTATATGTTGAACTCCTAACCTTCAAGGTGATGATACATTAGGAGGTGGAGCCTTTGGGGAGGCGATTAGGCCATGGCTCTGGAGCCCTCATAATCAGATCAATGGCCTTATAAAAGAGCCCAGAGGAGCTTGTTTGTTCCTTCCACCATGTAAGGAAACAGCAAGAAGGTGCCATCTGTGAAATCAGGAAATAGGCCCTCAGTAGACACTTAATATGCCAGCCCTTGATGTATTATGCCAGCATCCAGAGCAGTGAGACGTAAATTGCTGTTGTTTATTAGCCACCTAACTTATGATATTTTGTTACAGCAGCTGAAATGGACTAAGACGCTGTGCAATGTATTATCAACTGACCTAAAAAGAGGTGATGTACAGATATACAGTATAACTTGGATGAACCTTGAATACATCAAGTGAAAGCAGCCACAGAAAACCATATATTTTATGACTCCATTTGTGTGAAA
>NW_016107434.1:4261877-4265821 GCF_001604975.1 Cebus imitator | reverse complement strand
AAAAAAAAAAAGACTAATGGCTGCCTAGGGCTTGGTGGGTAGGGAGGAAGTAAGGAATGACCACTGCTTATTGGTATGGGTTTCCTTGTGGGATAATGAAAATATTTCAAAGGTGAATGCGCTAAAACCTTTGAATGTACAACTTAAGTAGGTGAATTATTATAGTATGTGAGTTATATGTCAATGTACCTGTTATATATTTAAAAAAGAGTGAAGTAGGAAAATTTGGGTAACAAGGCCCTCAATTCAGATCAAGAAAGTCACCACATATGCAATGAGTGATTTACCCTTAACTCATTTGTATTTTCTTTTGAAATGTAGCTAGAGGGACAGTCCTCAAACTTGCTTATATCACTTTGTTTTGAGTGGCACAACGTCAGGCATAACCAGTTCCACACATGTTTATGTTTTTCTAGAAGGTCAGACTTTTATTAATGCTATCTCTATCATAAAAGCCACATGGAGTTCTCAAGGAGGCGGTTCTCTTTAGTGCTACCCATTCACTTGGCATCAGAGCCATAGGCACACAGGCTCAAGATACTCACAAGTCAGTCAACACTGCACACTATACATGTAGTATACTAAATTAGTATGTAGATGTCATAGAGTTAACATTCCACATCAAGCAACGTAACACTTAATATCAATAGAAAAGGGGATAGGAAAAAGGGATTATTGAACCAGTTCAAGGAGTGAGACAGACAAGGTGATTGTCCTGGGCTGAGCCAGATAGATGTCAGTGTGTTGCAAGGTAGAGTCTTTGAATTGGTCAGAGCCTTTGGTGGCTGATGATGAGTGCTGATCATGAGTGACAGCCAAGACAGTGTCTGTAAGACCACTATCTGAACATAGGGTAGTCCTGCTCTTTGTATAGCCTCAGAGTCCTCTGATAAGGACTGATAGTAAAGAGTATGCCTGGTTATGTACATATATGGTTGGGTGCAATCTCTGTTGATTAGGTGAATATCTAGTCCTTTTTAGCATGATGCCTTTTGAAATGTAAGGTGGAGAGTCTTTTTCTAAGATGGAGTTACTTACATCAAGGGTGCTCTGTAGCCATTTCCTTCTTTTTTATTTTTTTGAGATGGAATGTCACTATGTTGCCCAGACTGGAGTGCAGTGGTGCAGTCTCAGCCCACTGCAACCTCCGCCTCCCGGGTTCAAGCAGTTTTTCCGCCTCAGCCTCCCGAGTGACTGGGACCACAGGTGTGCATCACCACGCTTGGCTAATTTTTGCATTTTTAGTAGATACATGATTTCACTATGTTGGTCAGGCTTGTCTCAAACTCCTGGCCTTGTGATCTGCCCGCCTCGGCCTCCCAAAGTGCTGGGACCACAGGTGTGAGCCACTGCGCCAGGCCAACATTTCCTTCTTTCTAGCCCCAAGAAATCTGAGGGAAAGGTAGAAGACTGTCTCAAGGTTACTACTGAGGGAAACACCATAAACTGTTCATTTACAATTAATAGTTGTCTTGGTATTGCTATTTATGAAATAGAATAGTTAAGACTTAGAAATAAAATTTAATTTAAACTTGTCACCTATAGATAAAAGTCAAGTTTTAGACCTTAAGGTAATAATTGTGTGGTTGAAAATAAATACAGTTCCAAATGATATTTTACTTGACCTATTTGGTTATGCCAACAGATTTTTTTGTATTTAAAAATTACTAAGTTGGCCATTCATGGTGGCTCACACCTATAATCCAGGTACTTTGGGAGGCTGAGGTGGGCAGATCTCTTGAGCCCAGATGTTTGAATCAGCCTGGGCAACATGGTAAAACCATGCCTCTACAAAAACTACCAAAATCAGCTGGATGTGGTGGCTCATGCCTGTAGTCCCAGCCGCTTGGGAGGCTCAGGTGGGAGGACTGCTTGGGCCTGGGAGGCTGTGGCTGCAGTGAGCTGTGATGATGCTACTGCACTCTAGCCTGGGTGTCAGAGCAAGGCTTTGTTTCAAAAAAAAAAAAAAGATTGTTCTCCTAAAACTCTATCCACTTGCCCAACCAGAGTGGCTGTAATCTCACATAGTTGAGAATATTTAGATGTAAATGTTTCCTACCTCTGAGTTTGTGGGAGAGGTGACCTTCTAGATTTGAAAGGGTTTCAAGGACTCATTTTCAATAGAACAACTATAATTCCAGTATCCTAGAAAAGGGCTTAGAGAGAAGAAAAGGAAAAAAAAAAAAGGTGATTCATAAATACAGATGTAGACACTAGACAAGAATATATGCAATAATTGTGACCTTGGTGTTCTTCATGTGAATTTCCATTGGATTGCTGTAGGTTAGATTCTCTGTTCAGTATACTTCTTTGCACATGACTTTATACTTGTGTGTAAAAAAAAAAAAATAACCAAACTGTGATTTGAGGATCCTTAGCTTTTAATCTAAAAGAAAGTTGGTACGACCTCTGGAACATACTTTTGGACAGAAGAATTACCTAAGAGAATGGTTTCTCTACAAGTCAGAAATCTAAGTTTTGTATGCTAGCTTGCAAGTTAAGAATAGAAAAGGTTTTCCGTGAAGCAAATAAATGTAAACATTTTGAATCAGTGTTGCATTTTCAAGATAAAACTATTTCGGCAGATGAACAAAATAGATTAAACACAATAGCAAAATCTTTGAGGACCCTCCAGCTGTTTCTAGTTCTACTACCATATAGCAGCTAGACCAATAAAGAAAATTCATTTTGAACATGAGTAATTGCTACCAGGGTGATGTGAAGAGTTGTAAGAACTGCACTTGAAAGTGTCCTGTCAACATTACATGAACCTCTTCACTGTGTCATCAGGGCAGAGATGAGAAAGGGGGGCTGTTTTTACCAGTGACTCCCTCAGTGGTCCCCAGAAGTCTGCTGATTGAAGTACAGAAACCTTACTTAGGCTTTTGACCACCTGCTACCTGTTCCCCACTTAACTTTCTGGTATGTTACACTTCGAGCTAATGCTTTTATGAAATTGGACGTCTTCCTGGTATCATCACCCTTTCCTACCTCTGTCTTACAAAATTATAATATTTCCCTCCTTTACTTGGAATGTCATATTCTTCTCCTTTATATCTCTTAACCCAAATTGTACTCCTCTTCAGGACCATTTCAGATACTATTTCCAAATATCATGAAGTCCTCTCTTAATCCCCCTGGACTTCTGAACCATAGCACTTTATATGTCTGTCTGTGGTATTTGTCATGTTTTTGTCTTGTTTCATAGCTATATTTGTGTGTACGGGTTGAATTGTACCCTCCTGAAAGATAAGTTTAAGTCCTTTGAATGTGACATTATTCGTAAATATGGTCTTGGCAAATGTGATCAAGTGAAGATGAGGGCACACAAAATTAGAATGTGTCCTAATTCAACGACTGGTGTCTTAAAAGGAGAGAGAAATTTGGACAAAGATACGGTGGGAAGAAGGCCATGGGACCACAGAAGCAGAGATTGGAGTGATGCAACTACAAACTGTGGAATGTCAAGGGCTGCTGGCAATGCCAGATGCCAGGAAGATGCAAGGAAGCTCCTCCCCTAGAGCCTTAGAGACAGCATGGCCTTGCCAGCATGCTGATTTCAGACTTGTAACCTCTACAACTGTGAGAATAAGTTTCTATTGTTTTAAGCCACTCACTTTGTGGTGGTATACTAAGGCTGCCCTAGGAAACACATAAAGTGTGTTGATCTAATTTTCCTCTCTAGCCAATGTATTATCAGTTGGTTAAGAGTTTAAACTGTATTTTACTTATCATTATCTCTTTAGCATTGACTGAGTCATTAAACTGTTTTGTGTTTTGCTTTTTTAGAGACAGGGTCTCACTCTGTCACCTGGGAGTGCAGTGGCACAATCATAGCTTACTGTAACCTAAAACTCCTGGGCTCAAATCACCCTCCTACCTCAGCCTCTCAAGTAGCTAAGACTACAGGTGCATACCACCATGCCTGCGTGCATATATATATA
>NW_016107434.1:4238683-4261773 GCF_001604975.1 Cebus imitator | reverse complement strand
TTTTTTTTTTTAATTTTTAGTAGAGATGAGATTTTCTATGTTGCCCAGGCTGGGCTTGAACTTCTGGCCTCAAGCAATCCTCCTGCCTCAGACTCCCAAAGTGCTGCGATTATATGCATGAGCCACCATGTCTGGCAGCTGTTGTTTAAAAAAGTGAATTCATGGCCGTGTGTGGTGGCTCACACCTGTAATCCCAGCACTTTAGGAGGCTGAGGTGGGCGGATTGCCTGAGGTCAGGAGTTTGTGACCAGCCTGGCCAACATGCTGAAACCCCATCTCTACTAAAAATACAAAAATTATCTGGGTGTGGTGGCAGGCACCTGTAATCCCGGCTACTTGGGAGGCTGAGGCAAAAGAATTGCTGGAACCTGGGAGGTGGAGGTTGCAGTGAGCTGAGATCGTGCCACTGCACTCCAGCCTGGGTGACAGAATGAGAGTCCTTCTCTAAATAAATAAATAAATAAATTTATGTTTATTGAGCTATGATTTGTGTTGAGCAAAATGCACCTTTTTTAGGCATACAGCTTTTACACATGAAAGCAGTCTGTGACCATATTCACCCCCAACACATAGAACATTTTCATCGTACCAGAAAGTTCCCTAATCTTCCCTATCCTTTCTTGGCCACCATAGATTTGTGGATTTTGTCATTTTCAGAATGTTATGTAATGAAATCCTATAGCATGTAGCCTTTCATATCAGGCTGCCTTCGCATTGCATAATGCATTGGAGATTCATCTATGTTGTTGCATTTACCAGAAGTCTATTCCCTTTTACTGCTCATTCAGCTGATATTTGAGTGTCATTGCACGCTAGCTATTGTGCTAATGTTGTGCATATAGATTAAGGAATAGGGTGGACACCATATCTTAGCTTTTGGGGTTTATATGTTGGGTAATAACAGCATAGTATCGTAAGGGCTGTGATGGTGTAAGTACAGTGTATTATAAAGGAGTACAGAGGAGGAGCATTTAACAGATTTGAAGGATCTTTTTAGGCTTCCTAGAAGAACTGATGTTTAATTTCAGACTTAAGGCTGAATGATTAGGCTCCAGGCAGATGATGAGAGGGACAGTTGCAGGCTTATACCAGTTTCAGAATTGATTGTTAAAAATTCAGGAACTTTGGAATCCAGTGGCTAAATTTTTGATAGCTTGGAATTGGCCATGGTGGGTGTGTTTAGACTGTGGATATTGTTAAGCACATCAAATGAGGACTCTCTCCCAGCCCCAAACGATTTCCCTGCACACCACTGGATGGACAGATATTATAACCAGGAGAGATAATTAACATAAATGCAAGAAAGAATGTGGCATTTTTGAAGAATTAAAATTCAGTAGAGTTGAAGTATAGAGCGTAAGGGAGGGAACAGAGGCTTAGAGAATTCGATGGGCGCCAGATTGTATTGGGTGATATAAGCTATGCTAATGAGCCGTAATGTCCTTTTCTGCTAATTTTATATCTGTGTCAGTTCTGGCATTATTTGGATTGATTCATCATCGTTCGTCTCTTTAGGGGATCATTATTTTCCTGCTTCTGGGCATGCCATATAATTTTTGAGGGCATATCAGAAATTACTTTTACCTTGTTGCCTTGTTGAGTGCATTATAACTTTGTATTCCTATAAATACTATGTAGTTTTTATTCTGGGGTACAGTTAAGTTACTTGGAAACAGTTAAATCTTTTTAGGGCTTGCTTTTAATATTTGTTAGGTGAGACCAGTGTTTCCTGTGGAGTTAATTATTCTCTACTACTACAGCAAGAACCTTTTGAATTCTCTACCCAATGCCTCAGGAATTCTCTGCCTAGTGCCTTCTGTGTTAGGAAGCATGCATTAGGAGGCAGATTTTTTGGCTGTTTCAGGTAGGAGGATATATTTGATCCCTGGCCTCCATCTTGGGTGGATATAAAAGTTATTATACTTTATCTAAAATTAGTGGAGGGAAATTATAGAGAGGTTTAATTAAGATTTGCAGGATCAGATTTGCATTTTTAAAAGATCATTTTGAATATAATACAGATAATACACTGTTCTGTTTATCTGGTGGAGTTGGTGGGGCCTTCAGAATACTAGACTGGAAGTAGGTAAACAAGTTAGAATACAACTGCAACAATTCAGTAAAGAAATAGTTATGACTGGGCTGGGTGTGGTGGCTCATGCCTATAATCCCAGCACTTTGGGAGGCTGAGGTGGGAGGATCACTTCAGCCAGGAATTTGAAACCACCCTGGACAACATAGGGAGAACTCATCTCTTCAAAAAATAAAAAAATTAGCTGGGCATGGTGAATACCTGTAGTCCCAGATATTTAGGAGGGTGAGGTAGGAAGATTACTTGAGCCTGGGAGAGCGAGGCTGCAGTGAGCTATGATTGCACCACCGAACTGCAGCCTGGGTGACAGAGGGGGGCCCTATCTCTTAAAGAGAAAAGAAATATAGTTGAATTGAAAACAGTGTCTGCGTTGTTCAGAAAGTACCTCTGAAGTAGAAAATATAAACCATTGCAGAACAACAATGAAAAAAACAGTAGGTTAAGCTTCAAAGATCGAAACGTCAACCCAAGTCTGATTTTAAAAATATATGGTCCTCACGCCTGTAATCCCAGCACTTTGGGAGGCTGAGGCGGGTGGATCACAAGGTCAAGAGATCCAGACCATCCTGGTCAACATAGTGAAACCCCGTCTCTACTAAAAATACAAAAAAATCTGCTGGGCATGGTGGCGCGTTCCTGTAATCCCAGCTACTCAGGAGGCTGAGGCAGGAGAATTGCCTGAACCCAGGAGGCGGAGGTTGCAGTGAGCCAAGATCGTGCCATTGCACTCCAGCCTGGGTAACAAGAGCGAAACTCTGTCTAAAAAAAAAAAAAAAAACATATATGTGTGTGTGTGTGTGTGTGTGTGTGTGTGTATATATATATATATATATATATATATATATATATATATATATATAGTCATACTAGAGAGCAAGTTCGTTTGAATTCAGAGAGGATGCCCTCCAGTGGTAGAATCCAGACACCTGCAGATGGGTATGAAAGAGCTATCACACTGAGCACTAGAGGAAAGTTAAAGATGGATACATGCTTTCAATAAAATAACATTCTGGAATCTTGCTATGCTATAGAATCAGGGTATCCAAAAGGTAGTCCAAAGTTTAATTTCCGGATAGCACCATTTAAACACATAGATAACATCCAGCAATTGGTATCTAAGGATGTACATACAAGTTAGGAAAAAGTTATGTGGAAAAATGGAAAGCTTTAGAAGCAATTAAAACAGCATTATATTATTTTAAGAAGCAGAAGGGCTTATACTTCTTAATGTATTTAATAAAAAGGCTTTTATTTAATGTAATTGTGTATGTAAATATAAAAGTTACTGATAGGGCTTTCAGGAAACAGGTGATTCATTAAAATTTTTTTTCCCCTTAGTAGACATTTAAGTAGTATAATTCCATGAGAACAGGAACTTTGGGTATCATTCTTTATCACTAGCTTCTGGTCTGGCACATAGTAGGCACTTAACACATGTTTGTGTAAAAATGGATGATGTCAATATTGAAGATGTGTGCCATTTTTTCTCCTTCCCACTTCTTCATGTTAGGAGTAAAATTTGGACATTGGATCTGTTTCAGCAGCTGAATAGAGTAAGATAACAAATAGTTTAAAAGTAAATGTTATCCTTGGACCCGATAATTCCAATTTTAGGAATATATTTCAAGAATAAAATATGCCTAGACCTTAGCTTTATGTTGAAATTTGAATATTAAAGAGCAGGCTATAGGGGAAAACCACATTTGACAGATTTGATGGTGGGAGATGGAGTCTCGCTCTGTCACACAGGCTGGAGTGCATTGGTGCAATCAACCTCCGCCTCCTGGGTTCAAGCAATTCTTCTGCCCCAGCCTCCCGAGTAGTGGGGACTATAGGCTCACACTGCCATGCCTGGCTCATTTTTTTGTTTTTTAGTAGAGACAGGGTTTCACCATGTTCCCAGGCTGGTCTCAAACTCCTGAGCTCAGGCAGTCTGCCCGCCTCAGCCTCCCAAAGTGCTAGGATTACAGGCGTGAGCCACTATGCCCAGCCTGATGATTTTTTTTTTTTTAAAGAGAAAAACCCTGTCACCCCAGCTGCGTGTGTTCTTCTAGTTTGTTAAACTCTTAGTTGCGTTTTCAGTATTAACTGTCAATGGTTTCAGTTTTATTTACCAGAAAAGAGGAGTAAGATTCTAATGAAGGCATGTCAGTGCCTTTGTGTTCTGTAGCCACACTATCCAGTGCTGGTTCTTTCTGGAGATTTGTTAGAGTTCAGTAGCTCCTTCCTGGTTCTTCACTTTTGGTGCTGGTACAACTATTTGAAATTCTTGGCATCAGCCGGGTGCAGTCCTTCATGCCTGTAATCTCAGAACTTTGGGAGGCCTAGGTGGGCAGATCAGCTAAGGTCAGGAGTTTGAGACCAGCCTGGCCAACATGGTGAAACCCCATCTCTACCAAAAATACAAAAATTAGCCAGGTGTGGTGGTGCTGACCTGTAGTCCCAACTACTGGGGAGGCTGAGGCAGGAGAACCGCTTGAACCCAGGAGGTGGAGGTTGCAATGAGCCAAGATCGCGCCGTTATACTCCAGCCTCGGCAAAAAAGCGAACTCTGTCTCAAAAAAAAGAAAAGGAAAAAGTAAAATTCTTGGCATCAAGGTTGTTCCTTCTTCTCATTCTTTTCTGTTTGAGAAGCCTTGAGTTGGAACTTGGTGTCACTGATGAATTGATGGAACCCTATGACCATACTCTCTTCCAGAGAGTGCACACCCCTTTCTGCTGTTTCCATCACCAACTTTAAGACATTTCAGGTAGAGTTCATATTTCTAGTAGTGGTGATGACAGTTTTTATTCAGGAAAGAAATCCAAATAGAACAAAAGTGAATTTCTAAAGAATTCACATTATGCATTGCAAACGATAGTTTAAAAACAGAATCCTCAAGGAAATACTGCTTTCTTTTTTTCTGTTCAAGCTGGAGTATGCTGGTGTGATCATACCTCACTGGAACCTCCAACTCCTGGGCTCAAGCTATCTTCACAGGTAGTAGGGATTACAGGTGTGAGCCACTGTGCCTGTCCTGGTTTTCTATGTTTCTTTTGAGTTAAATGACCTGCGGTTTCTTCTTTCCCCTCGGTCTCCTCTCTAGGGATTTTTTTTTTTTCTTTCTGACAGGGTCTTGCTCTGTTGCTGGGATGCAGGGGTGTGATCTCGGCTCAATGCAGCCTTTGCCTCCCAGACTCAAGCAATACTCTTATCTCAGTCTCTTGAGTAGCTGGGACTACACGTGTGCACCACCACGCTTGGGTAATTTTAAAAACTTTCTTGCAGTAATGAGTTCTCACTTATATTGCCCAGACTGGCCTCATATTTTAGGCCTCGTGTGATCCTCCTACTTCAGCTTCCCAAATTTCTGGGATGATAGCTGTGAGCCACCATGCTTGGCCAATTTTTCCTTTGTAATAGTCATGTTCATAGCTCATCAGCTCATAAGTTCGGACTATTCGCTTGTCTTGGATGGTCATAATTGTTGGAACGTTACATTTTGATATCCATCCTTAGTCTCTTTTCATCTTTTTCCCTTTTTGAGAGTGGTTTAAGAAAATTCTAATTGAAGATCTCTGCCAGTTTTTCTCCTTCCCACTTGTTCTTACTTGAGGTCCTTGATTTACTAGACATTTCTGATTGCAAACAAAGTTTTGCATTTTACCTTTTTGCCCTATATTTTTGGCAAGCTTCATGAAAGTAACATGATTACCCGCCTTGTTTCACTGTTCCCTTACCTTCTTTATGGCACATAGACTACTTATGTTCATTTGTTGAACCTTTTTTAGACTTGTATACTCATTCATTTGCTCATTTATTCTTGCATACACTTACACATTATTCTTATTTCCCTCTTTATTAAGTGCACATTTACTAACTGCCTACTGTGTGCCAGGCACGGCACTGGTCACAGGAGTGGTAATAACAACTGGGCTCTGACAGTTACAGTGCTTTAGTGAAGGTGTGCACATTGCAGAAATTATGTTGGCATTGTGTGGAGCAAGGTTGCATGGAGCCCCAAGAAAGATAAGATCACTGTATGCCTCAAACTACTGAACAAATAATGTGTATTACCCCTTTACCCTTGAGGAAGTTAAAAACCCCAAAAATATGAAACACTTTTTGCATCAATGAACAAAAACCTAGACACTCTCAGTGATGCACAAACATCCCCAGAGCAATATAAGTTTGGTACACTGGAGAGGGAACTTGCCTTAACACCCTGTGGCCACTTGGTTTTATGTGAAGTTTGGTGTCAGCAGAATATAGGTTTTGCATCCGCTTTGCTGCACCTTGATCCCATGGGTAGAAGGCACATTTGTTTGCACATCATTTTTATGACTGAGTTTCCAGTCTCCTCTCAAAGTGTATGCTGAATTTTCCATACATATATGCTGTGACAGGAAGCCACAGCTGCTCTGTTAGTCTCAAAGGACATGACCTGAAAAAGAATAAAAATCACAGTTTGCACATATTTGCACTAATTTTTGACAGGAAGGCTAAACAAAAAATTTAAAAGTTTAAATTATTCTGTGTCATTTGCTCATTTAAATCCCAGCTCAGTAGAATAGTGTTTTTCAAAACTAAAGAAAACCCAATGAGATGAGAAGGCAAGTTGGCTGCAGATTTTTTTTTTCCATGCAGAAACATATTTCATGTCCATTGGGTTGAATAGGAGGGGGGAAAGGCAGAGAAACAGATAATTTAAGGTTTACATTGCAGTGTGAGACGTATTCAGAGGATATTATGAACTTCCTAATTGATCTAATATTATTTTAGAGTTTTCAGTTAAGCTCATAGTGTGCACAAGAACAAACAACAAAACAGACTTGACAAATCAACAATGGGGAGAGCAATAAAAGCAAGACACCTGCTGAATACTTACAGAAATGATCTTGGCATTGTTGGGGAAAGGTTTTGTTGTACTGACTTAGATTAAAAGGCTAGCATTATTTGAATAATGTGGTTTAGAGTTTTTGAATTTAATTTATGTCATTTAAAGTATGTAGTATAGCAGTCAAAAAAGAAGCCAATTTTTATGATTTTGTTAATAGAATAGATTTTTCATGTTTTTATTTAGAAATCTGGAAGATGTTCAAAGTATTAAATGATAATTTTCTGAAAGGTTTATTTTCAAGTGTATAAAAATTAAAATATTTTTGAATATCTGTAAGAAGGACATCTTACCTGAGTTATATCAAAATAGCAAAAAGGAATTCCAAAAGTATTTTCCATAGGCAATTTAATATTAATCACATTTAATTTAAATATAAATATTAAATTAATAAAAACTAACATTAATTTGATTGGAATTACATTGACTATAAATATTAATATTGATATCTTTACAGTTGTAAAGTTTCATCCAGGGATGTTACACATTTCTATTTATATCTTTGTCTTTACCTTTGATTACTCCCTTCCTCAAATTTTATGCTCTAGTAACAGCAGACTGCTTGTAGATCGCACAGTACCTGCATTTTCTCCTTTCTGATTTTGGCTTTTCCTTTTGTTACCATCTCCTTCTGGCTTTTTTCCTGGGCAGTTCTTTATTTTCCGTCAGATCAGGTATCACTTCTAGGAAGCCTCAGCAGACTCTGCCCCAACCTGGATTCACTATGCCCCTCTTCCCCCTGCCACACACACAATGCTCCCGTAAGACTTTTTGTCTGTCATTGTATGTTCTGTAACTGCTTATTTATATGATCCTTAACTCAGGGTGTGGCACTAATCTGTTTAATATTATATTTTCAGCACTTACTACAGTATCTGGCTCTTAGCAAATTTTTGTTAAATGAATAATCAAGGATCTTTCTGTGTAGTTTTATATTTTTATTCATATAGATCTCACCAGTTCTTAAGGTTTTGTTGCTGTTACAGAGGGATTACTTTTTTCTCCTTACAGTTATCTACTTGTTTATTGGTAGTATGTGGAAAAATTATTGATCTAGTTCTTCGTTCTCATCTGCTCTTTCTGGGGGTGAACTAGGTGTGGTTGCAAGATTGCTGATGGTGTTGGTGGGCTTTCAACTCCAGGCATTGGACCTGGAAGCTTTGATTATTTGTTTGGTGGTTTTCACCGACTGAGTTAATTAACAATCAACATTTTGGGTGTCAGACAAGTTATTAGTGAGATACATATAAGCTTCTTGGTGGACCAAATCTTTTCTAAGTAAATTAGCACCATGAGCATGTCATTGTATGTGTAAAACAGTAAAGGGAGAGAGTGTGACCCCCTCTAAGTTTTTGGGGAAATAATTCAGATTTCCTTTAAATTTCATTTTTTCTGTTTCATGTAGTCTTCTCTTATCTTGTTCAACTCTGAGAACAAGGATAGCAGGAGTGTGTCTTTACATTTATGTTATTAACACTCAATCGTGTTTGGCACATGGTTGTGCTAAAAATGTATCAAAAATGAAAATTAATAAATAGAACCATTACTCCTTAAGTCATTCCCATTTTCCCATAGGAAGGTAGTAAACAATATTTATTTTGGTAAAAGCAGTTACATTATGCTGGAAACTAGAATTTTACCCTGTAATTACCCTATGTTAGAATTGAAAAAAAAATGTTGAAACGCACATTGTCTAAAATTAAATTCCAATTTGAGAAGTTTGAAAGTTACAAGTATTTTTCAAAATGATTGGGAGACAACTCATGCTTTAGTGAGCACAGGCCCTCCCCTAGAAGTTGACCCTCATTAACCAACTGCTTCTCAAGTAGGACGCTCCCGTAACTTGTCACAGAGCGTATTTGCTTCCTAACCCCATATTCATTTTCCCTTTTGCTCCGTGGTAATAGAACCTCTGATGCTTGTCTGGGACCATTGCCACCTGAAAAAAAATACTTAGATACTTTGTGGTTTGATAGAACCATGATATATTCTTATACTTAGGATATAGCTCTGTCCAAAAGAGAAATAAGTGGAAATGTTCTCTTGTAGTTTCTACAAAACCTTATGAGATAGGTGCTGCATGCTTTCTGCACCTTTTTCTTCAACTGTTTTTCATCTTGCTGTCTGGAATTTTGATGAGATAGCGGGAGCTCTGGTTCTCATACTGGACTGTGGCAAGAGGGGCCTCCCCAGATGTCAGAGCAGTGGGAGAAGCCTGGTCCCCTTCCTTATCAGCCTTTGACTGCTGGACTCTGGAACTTCATTTAGTTGACATATATATTAGTCCATTCTCACACTGCTATAAGGACACACCCACGACTGGGTAATTTGCAAAGGAAAGAGGTTTAATTGACTTATGGTTCTTCAGTGCTAAGGAGCTTCAGGAAACTTAGTTATGGCAGAGGGGAAGTAAACATATTCTTCTTCACAAGATGGCAGGAGAGAAAAGAGTGAGAGCAGAGTGAAGCTGGAAGCCCCTTATAAAATCATCAAATCTCGTCAGAACTTACTATCATGAGAATAGCATGGGGGAAACCACCCCCATGATTCAGTTACCTCCCACTGGGTCCCTCTCATGACATGTGGGGATTATGGGAACTACAATTCAAGTTGAGATTTGGGTGGGGACAGAGCCAAACCATACCAACAGAGATAGAATCATTTGTCTTGTTTAAGCCATGATGTACAGATCTTTGTTACATGCAGCCAGACCTTATCCTGACACACTATACTACAGATCAGTTCTAAGATCTTACGACTTCATTGTTTATCCAAAGGCTGAACTTTGTATTCCCTTATTTATTCAGCCTTGTCAAATCATCTACTCTCATCTCAGAGTTCTGTGCCAGGGTTGGATGCTGGCCTTGTTCTGAAGATGGTGATCTGAGAATTTTTACTAGGTCATATACAGTGGTACAGGGTTAACAGAATATTCACCAACTGTTTTGGGGAAAACAGCTAGGTTCTAAATTCCAGAATGTCATCATCCTTTTCTCATAAAGCCTAGAATCCCTTTAAGGTACCTTAGTGTATTTGGCATTTCCTTGGGCATAATCCATGCAGATGGGGAAGCAGCTTTTTAGAGGCATTGGGAAGATAGGCACATCCTATTATGTAGTGCTCAATGTGGAAGTTCGATGCTCAGGGGCTTTTTGGGCCCCATGCTTGGTGAGAAAGCTAATTATAGATCACTGTTGAGTAGGAGGAGGCATTTTTATTATTATCCTCTTGTTCTTTTAGCTCAGCCTAAGTTTTACAGTAATCACTATAGTGGCTTGCATGGTCTTCCTCACAAAGACAAAGTGTTAGGTGTCTCTTATTTTAGGGTAAATATTGAGGTGAAGGACATCACATCTTCATCTACAAAGGCTGAATTATGGAAGCTAGAAATTGGAAGTGGTGAGGAATTTTTATGTCTGGTAGGCTGAGCTGTGGATTTTTCCTGGATTGAACTGTGTCAGTGTGTAGACATAGGATCCACCTTGACCCTCCAAATGTGTCCTCTTTCATAGATGAGATGAGAGAAGTTCAGAGAAAGGAAAGATGACATTTTATTTTTTGTAGTAGCCATTGTGGTGACTATTGGGCATTCTCTCCTCCTCTGTGAAGACTGGGATCTTCTCAGCCTTTTTTGGCCTTTGTTCGTTTTTGTGGTTTTTCAGTGACTTGGTGTCCTGGCTGAGGGCATGTTCTAAAGGCTCTGGAATAAATAAAGGAAGATGATCATGATGAGAAGCCAGGAGAATGGACTTTAAATTGAAGTACTTATCCAGAATTGGTCTCACCTTCCTCTGATTTACTGAGTTGTTTCCTAAAGGAGACACCACAAAGATCCAGGTCAATTATATGGTTAAAAGATCCAAGTAGCCAGGATGAATGAGTTCTGGAAATTGCTACTACCAAATTATCAGAACTGGGTGGTGGGCTTGGGCAGATTTTCCATCTTCGACATCCACTCTTCACATATGCCTGATCCATATTCATTCTGAAAGTCTTTGCAGGTTTCTTTCTGCCTGGGTGAAGATTGTCTCCTGTAACCCCTGAATTCTCACTGGACAGCTTTATGTTAAGTGCTTTTGCTTGACTGAAAGCTCTTTGTTTGTTGATGGGGCTGAAAGGGTAAGCTTAAAATTGGCAGCTGTATTATCTATGACTAGATGGTAAGTTTTTTGAAAGCATATTATTACTGAGGAATTCTGGCAAGTTTAGTGTCCGCCTTGCCACTGACCATAAGACATGTGTTAGACCAGTTTGGGAAGTCAGGCAGAGTGAAAATCCTGGATATTATAAATACAGTGATGGGATTGGTATGTCACCTTTATTTCACTAATACTATTGTTATTAGAATACTTAGAGTTCTATAAGAAAGATTGTTTATTTTTAAAAGTACTATAAGCATAATTTTAGGAAATTCCTGAGGTGGTTTCGTAAAAAGAGGAATTCTTTATTTCTTACTTTGGACTTCCATGTCTTCAAACATGTCAACAAATCAAATATTAGTATGCCAAGAATCATAAAATATTTATTGAGCATTTGTTTTTTTTTCTGGGGAACTTAAGACAGCCAAGAAGCCTAGCAGAAACAGTGGAGAAAAATAGCTTTTTTACTTAATAATTTATTATACATGCTATCTGGGCACAGTGGCATGCACCTGTATTTTCAGCTACTTGGGAGGGAGGGTATGGTAGGAGGATCCCTTGAGCCCAGGAGTTTGAGAGAAATCGATGCCAGGTTGTCTTTTGGAGAAGCAAAGTTAAAAAAATAAAATAGAAGAACAAATGCTATGAGCCAAGAGTCTTGGTGTCGAGCTATTAAATGGCCGTGTGGTCTTGGTTAGACCATTGAACATTGATACAGCTAAGGTTCTTCATAACTCTATAAAGTGAGAGTTAGAATGAATGATATCTGCAGTTCCAACTTTTGAAGTCTCTGAATATTTTGTCTCAAATATATTCTGAGAAGGTCCCTGCCCTCAAGAAAATTCAGATTTTTCTCCAGATTTTTTTTCATTTTTTGTTGTTCACAAAGGATGACTCAACTGGAAAATATATTGTGCCAAAAGGAAAAGCCTCCTTCAATCTCACATTCTGAGAGATAATCATTTAAAAAATAGGTCTTAATTAATTTGACTAATTTCTATGCATAAATTAGTATTTTTTGTGACATGTATACTTGTATGTCTCTGTGTGTGTGTGTGTGTGTGTATAATTTATACTATACTGAAGCTTGCTTTTATCATGTAGCAGTTGAGATAATGGGTATCTTTCTGTGTCAGTACATAGACTTAGTAAATAGAGTGCCACTGATTGAATATTGTGGTTCACTAAAACACATTTTGGCCAAATAATCAATATTTGGCTGAAGCTAAAGCTAAATATCATTGTTGTAAAATGGACTACTGGAATACAAAGAAAAAAAACTGAAATTAAGGAAGACATGAAAATTTTAGTAGCCAGAGTTAGACAAATGGGCATACTGATTTCTGACCACTGTCAGCTATTCGATTATTACTGTAGTCACCATACACTATACTACATCTTTGCAATACTAAAGTTGCTAGCCAAACAACTTGTTCCTCTGCCCACCTCATCTTTCACAGAGGTGGGTAGAGGAACAGATGTTGTTTGCCTAGCTCTGGCAGAATAGAGTACTGAGGGTGGTAATGTTGTTCCTCAGCCACTAAGCTGCGTGTCTTCTCAAACAGTAACTGACTAGGTAAGGACTTTATCTCCTCATCAACCCCCACCCTTGGAGATTCATTTGATGGACATGAGTTTCATGGTGCAGTCCTAGAAATTGAAGCATTGTATACTGCTTGAAACATTCTTTTTGTATATTTTCAGAAGCATGTGTAAGATTTCTGCTCTTCTATTTATTTCTAATTGTCTTCTTTTTTTGTTTGTTTGTTTGTTTGTTTGAGACAGGGTCTTAAATCTTGTTCTGTCACCCAGGGTGGAATGCAGTGGCAATGATCTCAGCTCCACTGCAGCCTCAAACCCTTGGGCTTAAGCCATCTCCCGCCTCAGCCTCCTGGGTAGCTCAGACTATAGGCGTAGGCTACCATGCCTGTGTGATTTTTTTTTTTAAATAGCTATGAGTTCTTATTTTGTTGCCCAGGCTGATCTTGAATTCCTGGCCACAATCGATCCCCCCACCTAAGCCTCCCCAAGTGCTGAGATTAGCAGTGTAAGCCATTGTACACCTGGCCTTATTTCTAATTTTCCAACTTTTTTGCTTCTTCACTCAATTACTTGATTTAAAATTCTCATATTAATTTTGGCTCTAGAAATGTGGCAATAGAGCAATGTAGTTGACTGTCAAAACACAACAAAATTGGGTCAATATCTTCTGTGTCTCGGCTTTGATTGCATGCATACCAACTTCAATACTGTTGCTGGAATGGAATGAAATGAGGCTTTTTATCATGTAAGGAAAATGTGAACGCTTCATGTACATCGGTTTTGCTACCCCTTCCCCCCTTTTAAACATATTCCAGTAACTAAACTACCTTCATAATAAGCAGTTATTGGATTTTGTGGACCTAATATTTGGTATTCTTACCTACAAAGTAGTAACACATGACGGGATTTGTATTGTTTTTTAAGCAGGCTGTGTAACAGGGACTAGCTGCTCTTCCATCTTGTTTGAGGATATTGTATTGCAACAAGGCAGTTCTACAATCTTTTATAAGTCATACAATTAGTCTTTAATTAAAGAAGAGGGAAGACAGTGGTATACTCCCTTTGAGCTTCCTAGTTCTTTCTAGTTCTGTTCCTTTCACTGTTGTAATTAATTCTGGACACACAGCTATTGAGACTTATGACTCCTAAGACTCTCAGACTTCTCCATGTTTGTTCCATTGTCAACCGCAT
Organism: Cebus imitator; assembly: GCF_001604975.1. Taxonomy (NCBI): domain Eukaryota; kingdom Metazoa; phylum Chordata; class Mammalia; order Primates; family Cebidae; genus Cebus; species Cebus imitator. The sequence continues at coordinate 4,247,932 of NW_016107434.1, read as the reverse complement.
TTGGCTGTCACTGTTGTTTTCTGATTTATCTTCTATACTTCTTAGTCAGATTCACCTTGTCTTTAGTATTTGAAAGACCAGGAGCTCTTCTGGAAGATGAATAAAGCTGGCGCAGAATTGAATGTGCTGTGAATGCCCCATGCTATCTTACTTAAAGTGGGTTTCTGATTGTCCATGCATGTCCAAATGTCTGGTATATGAGATACAAAAGTAGCACATTTGGTAAATCACCATACTTTGTGTGTGTATAACAGTGTAACTCAGAAGAATTTTGGTAATATGTTTTCCAGAAAGGCTTTTAGTTCTAGGATTGATAGTTTCGACAGGTTTGTACACTTCGATCTTCAGTGGGAGAATTAGAGTGGTTGGTATTCTATAGTGGTCGGTATTCTATAGTGGTCATTTTACCCAGTTTCTTACTTAAAGTTAGCCAGGAAAATCACTTGAGCCTCAGAGATTATGGCTGCATTGAGCTATGATTGTGCCCCTGCACTCCAGTCTGGGTGACAGAGTGAGAGCTCATCTAAAACATAATAATATGATAAAGGTAGCCTCTAGGCCATGTGCAGTGGCTGATACCTATAATCCTAGCTTTTTGGGAGGTTGAGGTGGTACAATTGCTTGAGGCCAGGGGTTTGAGACCAGCCTGGTCAATATAGTGATACCCCATCTCTACAAAAATAATAATAATAATAATAATAATAATAATAATAATAATAATTTACCTGAGCATGGTGGTGTGTGCCTGTAGTCCCAGCTACTTGGGAGGCTGAGATGGGGAGATCACTTGAGTCTAGGAGTTTTAGGCTGCAGTGAGCTCTGATTGTGCCACTGTACTCCAGCCAAGGTGATAGAGTGAGGCTCTATCTCCACTAAAATAAAATAAAGTAAGCCTCTATATGCTTTATCTGTAAGGATTTTTTAAAGCCTTCTTTAAATTATGTTATTTTGAAGTTTTATTACTGAAAAAAAAAATGTGTTTTATTTACGTAACTCATTTTTCTCCTACATTTTCTTCTTTATATTTTATATTAAAAATTGTCAAGATCATTGGAGGTTATTGATAGTATCATTTTCCTCCAAAAATGATCTACTTTTGTTTGTAGGCAGAATCAGAGGTTGACCTGACTCACAGCTGGACCTCTGACTTGGAGAGGGCTGGTCAATTCCTAGTGTACTCCTGCTTATTGGATGCAGTCATCAGGAGGTCCCACCTGAAACCCTTGGTTTTCCAAGACTATTCCTCATCCATGAGCCCTGAACTCCAGTTTTTGTCCACCTAGTGCTGTAAGACTAGCAGACCAGCAGCTTTACAACCTCCTGGGTTGTCACTTTATGCTCAGTTTTTTAGGCTCTCTTTGCCACCTTTTGAAAATTGATAAATGCCTTAGGAGGATAAGCAGCCCTAAATGTTAGCCTAACCTCCTTGTATGCTTCCCTTTTCTCCAGGAATTTCATCCAAGTTCTCACTGCCTTGGTAGCTCTGATGTCTTCAGATAAGACTTTTGGCTAGCAGGGTGTGGTTCTTCATTCTCAGCAAGAAGACTGGTGGAATGAGATAGTCATTGTTGGAATTTTACCTATATTTATAAGTGAATATTCAGATATTAAAAATAAGTATATATAGTATGCCGCATTTACATTACTGAATCTTATACCAATTATATATATTAATCTGTGAAATCCTATGATCATTTCTAATATAGAAGTACAGGAATGCCATAGCAGCACTGAATAAGGCACTCAGCAATTTGGTCAGTTTTTAAAAATCTATTGGATTTTAAATTCATACATCTGTTATTTACTTTATATCTATATTAGCAATCATATTTCATATATTCTTCCCTTTTCCTATTTTCCTACTGGGTTGCTTTATTCTAATTGATTCTTTATCAATAATATGTGCTACAAATGTTTCTTCTCAGTCTGTCATATTTTGAGTGTTTATAATTTCTGTTACCCAAAAATTTTTTATTTTTATGTATTAAAATTTTTTCAGTAGCCAAAATTTGCCCTCCCACTTCCAGATAATAATAGATTCATCCCTGCTTTCTTGTAATAGTGTTATGATTTCCTTTTTTGTAAACATTTAAATATCTGATTCATACAGAATATGTTTTACACCTGAGAAATGAGATATTGGGAACTAGCCTAATTTCTCACATAGCTGGTCAGTTGCTTTAACACTGTTAAAGTGATCTCTCCACAGGTATCATCTGCTGCTCTTACAATATCTAAGTATCCATATAGCTGAGTCTGTTTCTAGACACTCTTCTGTTCTTTTTTTTTTACCACTGGCTATCCATTTTATTTATTGAGACTTTTGAATACATTTTTTTTAAATCAATAAGACAACTTCTTTGCCCTTTTAAAAAGCATATCTTCATATATTTTAAAAAATGAATTTGAGTAATTTGGACAAACTGAAAATCTTCTTGGGATTGAATATTGAATTTGTAGATCTCATTAGGTGAAATTGGTATCTTGATACTGTTTTTTGTCTTCCTTGTTAAGTTTTATTTTTCAAAGTTTCTTTTAATAACTGTTTATTCCCGATTCATTCATAGGAATTTTTGTATGTTATTGCTATTATGAATGAGATATTTTCTTCCATTTTGTTATTTATTTGTTTGAGACAAAATCTTACTCTGTCACCCAGGCTGGAGTGCAGTGGCGCAATCTTGGCTCACTGCAGCCTCTGCCTCCCAGGTTGAAGTAATTCTTCTACCTCAATCTCCTGAGTAGTTGGGACCACAGGCGTGCACCACCACACCTGGCTAATTTTTGTATTTCTAGTAGAGATGAGGTTTTACCATGTTGGTCAGGCTGGTCTTGAACTCCTGACCTCATGTGATCCACCCACCTCGGCCACCCAAAGTGTTGGGATTACAGGCGTGAGCCACTGCACCCGGCCCCATTTTGTTTTCTAACTGGATTTGGTTTGTATATGACAGAGCCATTTATTTTTTAATGTAAGTTTTCTAACTGAGCCACCTTTCTGAATCCTTTCACTCATTCCTTTGGTATTCCAGACACACAGCATTGTTTCTTCAGATTATCATATCGTCCCCTGCTTTTCAGTGTCGATACCTCTTAATTCATCCTTTTCTCTAATTGCATTGGTTCCTTTTTTAAAAGAAAATGTTAGACCACCATGGTGTTAGTTTATATTTTTAAACATAATCCTGGCTTTCGGTTATTTAGATAAGAGGATTGGTGTGTTTGTTTCTTTAAATAAAAACAAACCCAATACTCTGTTGGTTCTTTTCATCAGCTTCTCTGGCTTTTTAGGAAGTTAGGAAACTTTATAAAACTTCTTTATTTCTTCTTCAAGTTCTTTGCTTAGTAATGAAAGTATTTGACTTTAACTTTTCCCCTGAGAACAACACCTACTGCTTATGGATTGGTTTATATTAATTTATTACTCTTTTCTGTATTCTGATTTTACAGTTTGAGTTCTATTTTTTTCTGATGAAAAAGTCATGTGGGAAGGAATTTAAATTTTTTAAAATTACAGGTTTTTTTTAGTTTTGTGATTAATTTCTGCCTGCTTACACCAGTGACTATGATTTGTATGACTGCTATATTTTAGAATTCCTTTTTTCATGGTCTTATTTAATAGTGCTTTTTAAAAATTAGTATTACATTGATACTTATAAAGCAAGTACACACATCTATCAAAATATATTTGACATTCTCACCAGGTAATTTTTGTAGTGACAATAGAGGTTGATAACTCTTCTCACAGAGACAGTTTAAGTCTGTTATGTTATGCACACCCCCACATACATACCCACAAATACATACAAGGCCTTATTATATTATTCAGAGCCTTTATGTCATAAATTTTTTTCTTTTTTTTGAGATGGAGTCTTGCTCTGTCGCTCGGCTGGAGTGCAGTGGCACAATCTCAGCTCACTGCACCGCCTCCTGGGTTCAAGCGATTCTTCCACCTCAGCCTCCCGAGTAGCTGGGACCACAGGCATGTGCCACCATGCTCGGCTATTTTTTGTATTTTCAGTAGAGACGGAGTTTCACCATGTTGGCCACGATGGTCTCGATCTCTTGACCTCGTGATCCGCCCACCTCCGCCTTCCAAAGTACTGGGATTACAGGTGTGAGCCACCAAGCCCGGCCTGTCATAATTTTTTTTGAGACAGGGTCTCATGCGTCGCCCAGGCTGGAGAGCAGTGGCATGATCTTGGCTCACTGCAACCTCTGCCTCCCGGGTTAAAGCAATTCTCCTCCCTCAGCCTCCCGAGTAGCTGGGATTGTAGGCATGTGCCACCATGCCCAGCTAATTTTTGCATTTTAGTAGAGATAGTGTTTCACCATATTGCCCATTGTGGTCCTGAACTCCTGACCTCAAGTGATGCACCTGCTTCAGCCTCCCAAAGTGCTGGGATTACAGGCATGAGCCACTGTACCTGGCCTAGGTCATAATTTTTTTTCTTTTTTAGACGGAGTCGCCCTCTGTTGCCAGGCTAGAGTGCAGTGGCGCAGTCTCGGCTTACTGTAACCTTCACCTCCCTGATTCAAGCGATTCTCCTGCCTCAGCCTCCTAAGTAGCTGGGATTACAGGCACATACCACCACACCTGGCTAATATTTGTATTTTTAATACAGATGGGGTTTCACTATGTTGGCCAGCTGGTCTCAAACTCATGACCTCAGGCAGTCCACTCACCCCAGCCTCCCAAAGTGCTGGGATTACAGACGTGAGCCACCGCGCCTGCTTCTATGTCATAAGTTTTGAGGAATGAAATTGATTTCCAATGACTAAGAGTAGTGATTTTATCCTATTTTCTTGGTCCTTTTGCATTGCATTTGATCTTACCAGGTGTTAATGTTATGATCTGTGTGTTTTGTAATTTTGGAAATGATGGAGTTGGAGGTATGTTCCAGTTTTATCCTTGTCTCTTTGAGTTTGAGCACTTCAGAAATGGCACTTTTGCTCTAACAGGGAAATTTAGCGAACTGAGAGTTTCCTTTGGCTTTTGCATAATTTTTTTTTCTTTTTCTATTCCTAGGGGACTCCTTCTCACAGTTCCGATTTGCTGAGGAGAAAGAATGGGATAGTGAAGCTTCTTGTCCAAAACAGGTAAGACAAAGAGTTTGTTCGTTGGACATGGTGGCTTATGCCTGTCATCCCAGAACTTTGGGAGGCAGAGGCGGGGGCGGGCAGATCATGAGGTCAGGAGATGGAAACCATCCAGGCTAACATGGCGAAACCCCATCTCTACTAAAAATACAAAAAATTAGCTGGGCATGGTGGCGCGCACCTGTAGCCTCTGCTACTCAGGAGGCCGAGGCAGGAGAATCCCTTGAATGTGGGAGGCGGAGATGGCTGTGAGCTGAGATGGCGCCACTGCACTCCAGCCTGGTGACAGAGTGAGACTCGGTCTCAAAAAAGAAAAAAAAGTGTGTCTTAAGTGTGGACTGACTTTTCTTCAGGTTGAAGGCTGACACCTTTTACATTCTTGTTGTGATAGAGTCTTCGTGTAGAAAAGAGTAGTAATTCTTACACAGTTTATTCTCAGCTAAATTTTTCAAACAATTGTCAGGGGGCTGAAATGACACAGGTCCCTGAAGCTGGAGTTCACCTTTCTACCTGGCCATCTGAGTGAATTATGCAGCACACTAGGACTGGGTCTTGAGGTAGAAACTTGATAGCCGTGATTTTCACAGAGTGGATTACTTTGCCTTTTGACTTTCTTCCTTTGCCGCTCTGACAATTCCCTTTAGAGTTGAAAATTAGTTTTCTCTCTCACTGTTTTTGGTGTTAGGTTGAGAAAACCTTAACCTTATATCTTTAAATAGCACTTCTCCTGCAATTAGGAGAATAGAAGTATAAAATAAGGGCAAATATTCTAGAAGTCTTTTAGCAAATCTAACCTCTAAATGTTTTATTTTGTGTGTGTTTAATATTTTCTTCCCAAGGAGTTGTGATTATTTTCCACTAATAATCTTTCTTTCACCAATTCTTTTCATAAAAGGAATGACAGGTATTGTCCCCTTTTTAGGATGCACAGGGACATAGTGGTGGCTTGTCACATGTTCCCCAAATCCAGGGCTAGAGCATACTGTCTGATAAACTGATTACCATCTGCCCACAGCTTCAGGAGCCCATAGGCGCTCTCCTCCCTGTTCTGCTCCCAGATCAGCTTATGTGCTGTAGGTGGCTCGTTTGATCTCTGGGCCAGTTTTAGGCTCACTTGTTTGGGATGGCCTTCAACTCATACAGATTACGACGAGGGGAGACTCTTAGCAAATGACTGCCTGGCACTTTACAAAGAGTGTGTTACATATGCCGTAGAAAAAGGGGGGAATTACAAACATTTGTCTTGGCTTAAGTCTGGGCATACGCCTCAGGTACTGTTTGGTATTCTAGGACGCATGGAAGATAGATCGTTGAGGAATATGGTGGAAGCCGAACAATTTGCATTTTATCTCCTTTTGAACCACATTGATTACCAAAGAATATTTCAAGTAGCTTGAGAGTTTGAAGTAATTCTAACCTACGTCATTCATCAAAACATAGAGCACTTGTTCATGAGATGTTTTTATTAAATGGAGCTTATTCAAAGTGAATGAGGCAGAGTCCATGCTGTTCATTGCTCTAGGCCCCTTCCCTGGGCACACTGGCTGACCTGTGGTATGGTAGATGCTCAGTAGATATTTACCTGATACATGCAAAAGAATACAACTTAAAACAAGGGGTGTGATAAATGAATTAACAATACTGTGAGAGACAGCTACTTTGGACTGGAAGTGATTAGAATCAGTACCATGGGGAAGAGATCATTTGAATGGGTCTTGGTGGATGAGTGTGACTCTGGTAGGTCCTATTTGTGGAAACAATATGAAAATGGTAAGATCAGGAAAACCAGGTTATGCTCAGAGAAGGGTGAGGCCAGAGTGTAGTATTCCCAGAAGAGGAGGCCTCAGTGGTAGGTCTGAGCTAGTTAGTACCAACAGTTTCAGACCTGAGTGTGAATGCTAGATCCAAGACCTGGGGAGACTATTTCCCTTCTCTGTTGCTTCACCTGTAAAATGGAGCTAATAACAAAATATAACTCAGAGTTGTAAAAAGGACTAAATTAGATAATAAATAAGAAGCCCTTGAGTGCAGTTCCTGATGCACATGAAACACTCAAAATTAGCTCTTTTGTTACTAATATTATTTTTTAACCAAGTTTTGTTGAGCAAGAACATGGAAATGGTTAGATTTAACTTCAGCAGTATTGGGAAGGATGGGGAAAGACTGAACGGATGAGGTGAGAGGTTAGAGGCAGGGAAACCGAGTAGGAGGATGTGATGTTGAACGAAAGGGAAACGACAAGAGCCCTAGGGGTGCAGGCAGTGAGTGTGGGACACGGGTGATTCATAGACAGGACTTGAGTGGAGGATGGGGTCAACTGTGGACACTGGCCAGATGTGAGATACAAGGACAAGAAAGATTTGCAGTGGCACTGTGCTTTCTAGCTTAAGTAACTAGGTGGGTGGTGATGCCATTAATGGAAGGAAATAAGAGCAGAAAGAAGTTAAGTTTGATTTTGAACAGTTACATTTGGAGGTGTTGATAGTACATGACTGAAACTGAAATCTTTTCCCCATCAGAATGATGTCCTGTCTTACTTACCTCCTCACTAAATTTTCTTTCTTGTTGATGAGAGAGAAAAACTGCAGAGAGATATTTATTACACATACATGTGATTTGTTGTTGTTCCTTATGGCATCCCATGTACTCAGTGTGACCAGTAATGCAAGACAATAAGATGAGATGAGAGGTTAGAGGCGGGGATGGCTCACGCCTATAATCCCAGCACTTTGGGAGGGCGAGGTGGGCGAATTGCCTGAGGTCAGGAGTTTCAAGACCAGCCTGGCCAACATGGTGAAACCCTCTCTACTAAAAATACAAAAACTAGCTGGGTGTAGTGGTACACTTCTGTAATTCTAGCTACTTGAGAGGCTGAGGCAGGAGAATGGCTTGAACTAAGAAAGGGGGTTTGCAGCGAGCTGAGATCATGCCACTGCACTCCAGCCTGGACAACAGAGCAAGACTCCATCTCAAAAAAGAGAGGAAAAGAAGAAATATGGTTTGTCTTTGCAGTTAAAGGAAGTAGGAGTTTGATAGGGGAACATGTTGGAAATCCTCAAGGGAATCCTGGCCAGAGAGGGACCGGGCGTCACAGCTTGGCCTTGGCGTTCATTGCTCTGTGGCTGATGTGCAGGGTGAAGGGACACAGGCTGGAAGTCACGGTGCTCTGATCTAGCTTTGTTGGCCTGCATGACCACAGGGGCATCGGTCCCTTAGATCCAAGAGTGGGATTCTCATACCTTTCCTTTGGATAGGGTGGGCACCATGTAAAGAGGGGATGGGTGGGAAGGTAATTTTCTTGGGTGAACAGATTTATTATTTTTTAAATGACCTAGGCTTTTTAAATTCTAGGTGAAATTTCTGTTGACATGGTGACTTATGCAGTAGGCCTTCCTTGAGCATCTGCTGGGTGCTGAGCGCTATGTGGTCATTCCTGAGGGCCTGACTTTTAAAGTCACAGATTCACTGCTTCCCCTACCCCTCCCAGTGAGTCTAGTTCTGTGAGTAAGGCCTGTGAACCTGTATCTTAAAAATCTGCCCAGCGTTTTACTCCACCATACTGTGTACATGTGGTCCCTGGGCCCCAGATGCGAATGGACAGTAAATGCTGCAGATTCTGGGGAGGATGTAAAGGTCTGATTAAAGGCTATATTTTTTTAACTGCAAAGTGAAGTGTATAGCAGGTTCTTTTCTCACTAAAGAGTGTGCCTTTATACAGATACTGAGAATCAGAGTCTAAGGTTCCTGGACAGAGAGACACCTTCAGGCTTGCAGATTCCCACCACACAGACAGGATCCTGTGCACACTGATGGCAGAGAAGTGCGACAGAAAGGCGTTGTCCTGACAGCCAGGACTGGCTCCCTCTCCCAGCATTGGCATGTCTCCTTTCTCTCTACATGCTGCCTGTCAGCATCCTTAGTGGGGGTTGTCTGCTCTTGCCTGTGGCCAGATGCTATAGGCCAGGCCCTTTATTCCAAATGTAAGTGGCCGCCAGGGTTGACCAGGTTGACATGGGAGCTGGGTTACCCAGGCAAAAATAATGCACTGAATACTTTAAAACATGTAGAAAATGCTGTTATTATTCCGATTAAACCTATTTTTAAACTCCACAGTTTAGTATTTAAAAGCAGTTCACTTTAGCTAACTTT
>NW_016107434.1:4204281-4238448 GCF_001604975.1 Cebus imitator | reverse complement strand
TGGGATTACAGGTGTATGCCACCATACCTGGCTAAATTTTTGCATTTCTAGTAGAGACAGGGTTTCACCATGTTGGCCAGGATAGTCTCAAACTCCTGACCTCAAATGATCGGCCCGTCTTCGTCTCCCAAAGTGCTGGGATTACAGGTATGAGCCACTGTGCCAGGCCACAAAAGTGGCATTTAGTGGGAGATTCTCAGCTGCAGGACTCCTGCAAGGAGATAAGGGGAAACCACTGTGATTGGAGGTGCAAAGGCATTCTGGAGGTAGTATACTGTCAGCTGGGTATTGGGTGATGGGCGGGAATTAGAAATGTGGAAGAAGAAGACATTCCAATAGGGGACACAGATGAACTTCATTTGTTCTAAGTACTGATCGTAAACACAGCCAGGCCATTCTCTGTGCCTTTGTTTGGTCTCATAAACTTTTCCTTGTTTATAATATGCCTTGCAGTCATGTTGCATATGATGCAAAAGAGAGCAGAGGAAGTTGGGACATTTGTAGCTAGACCCAGCCCATCTCAGTGGTCCTTATCCAGAGACCCAAGAGAGGACTTGGGACTGATCTGCCAGGCAGAGGTCAAGTTCTCCTCCTCCTCCTTCTTTTTTTTTGGAGACGGAGTCTTGCTCTTTCACCCAGGCTGGAGTACAGTGACGCAATCTTGGCTCACTGCAACCTCCGCCTCCCGGGTTCAAGTGATTCTACTGCCTCAGCCTCCCAAGTAGCTGGGACTACAGGCATGTGCCACCATGCCTGGCTGATTTTTGTATTTTAGTAGAGACAGGGTTTCACCATATTGGCCAGGCTGGTCTTGAACTCCTGACCTTGCGATATGCCTGCCTCGGCCCCCCAAAGTGCTGGGATTACAGGCGTGAGCCACCATGCCCGACCTCAAGTTATCCTTCTTTTATAGACTCAGAGAAGGTTATTTACACAATATGACTTTGCAGACACTTGGCTATGGAAAGGGTGAGATTTCCAGTTTGTATTGTGGAGACTTTCCACATGAATTAAGCAGTCCGTATCACAACTTTCTAGTGGGCTGAGAGGATTTTTGCAAATTTGAGAGCAACGACTTGGCCACAAGTCTTTGTTATCTTCCATGTGCTCTCTTAAATACACTATATATAATTTTTTTAGTTTAGATTTTTTATTTTTATATGCAGAGACAGGGTTTCATTATGTTGCCCAGGCTAGTCTTAAACTCGAGCTCAAGCAGTCCTCTCACCTTGGCCTCCCAAAGCGTTGGGATTACAGGCATAAGTCCCCATGCTGGCCAATACAGTATATTTTTTAGATGCAGCTTCCTTTTTTCCAGGGCCAGGGGTCACATTTGTTGCTAAGAGCTCATCATCTCTGGACAATTTCAAATGGGCCGTTGACAAGCCAAGTCATTCCTTTGGTTCCCCATGTACTGCTGTCGTGTGGATTTGTGGTGAGAGGGGGGTCTAGATTTAGTGGCAGGGCTCTGTTTGAGTCTACCAGAAATGTGTCTCCATCTCTGGTCTTTATAAACTCATTGACTGGAGACAGCCCTGCATTGAAGTAGGGATTAAGCTCGGTGACCTCTGGGTTTTCTTCCATTTGGAGTCAGAGATTATAGGATAAGACATGGTCCTAGCTGGACCTGTGACAATCCTTGGCTGACTAGGTGGTTAGTGGTGTTTGCCTCTGTATGTGAGGTCGTTGTGACCAAATTTTAGTTTTTTGCTTCTCTTGGGTGCTGGGACACCTAGAAAGAGGTGTTAGGGACCATGAGATTACCTGGAATGTTTTCTCACATAGTGTCAATTTGTGAGGTCACTGCATTGACATGACTTTATTTCTATGAATGGGAAAGGAGTTAAAAGGAAGCTTTCGGTGTTGGCCTTACACAGGGTGCCACTAGCTAGGGAGGCTAAGTTTCCATTCTCTACGTATTTCACCGGCTCCTTTGCAACCTTCACACCACCCGTCAGCCCCGTCTCACTGACAAAACAGCCCTTTCCTTTTCTGTCTGAGACCAGCAGTCTGAATTTAGGAAACGGATCAGGTTAGATTTCATTAAATGCTTGTGTTTCTTTCAGCTTGTCAGTCATTGCAAAAGCCTCTACAGTTTCCAGGTTACTGTACAGCTTTTTTTTTTTTTTTTTTCCTTATAAGGAGTTTCACTCTTGTCGCCCAGGCTAGAGTGCAGTGGCGCAGTCTCGACTCACTACAACCTCTGCATCCTGGGTTCAAGCAATTCTCCTGCCTCAGCCTCCCGAGTAGCTGGGATTTCAGGCGTCAGCTACCATGCCTGGTTAATCTTTTGCATTTATAGTAGAGACGGGGCTTCACCATGTTGGCCAGGCTGGTCTCCTAACCACAGATGATCCACCCGCCGTAGCCTCCCAATGTGCTGAAATTACAGGCATGAGGCACCATGCCAGGCCTGGACAGTTTTGATAGGAGGGTGATCACGGCCGTGTTGTTGCTCTGACAGCGTGAGCTGTGGCCCAAGAAGGTAGCTTTGGTTTTACTGATCATAATGTGGAGATGCAGAAACTATTACACATCAAGTGTGATGTATGGTGTGACTTATTCCTAGCCAAATTTCCAGTGGGTTATTTGCAGTTTCTTCTTTTGTTTCCAAAAGGTCATACTTGATCATCACCTGACATTTTCTTTTCTTTTTATATATAGAATTCAGCATTTTATGTGGATAGTGAGTTATTGGTTCGAGCCCTTCAAGAGCTGCCTCTCTCCCTCCGACTCAATGTTGCTGCTGAGCTGATCCAGGTAAAAATTCCAAAGCCCTCTTGAAGCAGGTGGATTAGGGCAGGAGAAAAAGGGAGAAGCTTCCCTCAGCAGGATGTCTCAGTCTCAGCTTTCTTTTGTAAAACTGAGGGTTTCATATCAAGGTGACATTTTATAGTTTAAAGGAGAATCCAAAAAGTGTTTGAAGTTACCTTTTTACATTTTATATTTGAAACATTTTAAAGGATCAAATGTAGTGGAATTGAGTGAAATGTGAAATAGAAAGTCAGGCTATTGTACTGAAAACATTTCTGCACTGCACTCTGTGTTCAGTCCTAAGGACAGAGTGGTGAGCAGATAGAAATGCTCCTGCCTTCCCGGAACTTAATCTGTTGGGAAGGATATTAATCAAATAGTCACACAAACATATACAAATTGTAATACATCCTATGAAGTGCAGTGTGCTCTGAGAGTTAATCAGGTTGTGGTGTGGTGTGGTTAGGAATGGCTTTTCTGAGGCAGTGATAGATGGGCTGAGGTCTAAAACATAAGGATATAGGAGCTGGAATTTAAAGGGGAAAGACCCTGTCAACTCTGCATTAACACAGACAGTGCTGCTACTGCTGCTCGCGTGGAAAAAACGGATTGGAGTGAATTGTGGGGTAAGTCTGCTTGCGCACGTACACATTTGCAGAGCAGGTGAGGGAGGCACAGGTGCAGCCTGTTGCATGGGTGCAGGTGAGTGGTCCTGTAGCTTGGACTACAGTAATGATGGTGGAGGTGGCAGAGAAGAGGGCTGTACTTGAGAGGTGTTTCAGAGCTACGATTAACAGGATTTGGTCATATGTTGGAAGTGGGGAGAGAGTGGTCAAGAAAAAATTCAAGGTTTTCTAGATTGTGCAACTCAGTGGTAGATAGTATCAGGAAGGGTGAGATGTGGACATTATGAGTTTGTGCCTCTGAGATAACCAAGTGGACATTATAGTCAGTTGGATGTAGAACTTTACAGTTCAGGATTACGGCCTAGAAATGGAAATTCAGAGGCCAGGTGTGGTGGGTCACACCTATAATCTCAGCACTTTGGGAGGCCGAGGAGGGCGGATCACAAGGTCGGGAGTTTGAGACCAGCCTGACTATCATGGTGAAGCTTTGTCTCTACTAAAAATAAAAACAATTAGCTAGGCGTGGTGGTGTACGCCTGTAGTCCCAGCTACTTGGGAGGCTGAGGTAGGAGAATCGCTTGAACTCGGGAGGTGGAAATTGTAGTGAGCCGAGATCACACCATTGCACTTCAGCCTGAGCAACAGAGCGAGACTCTGTTTAAAAACAATAACAACAACAAAAGAAAATCAGGAGGTAACAGGATGACACGTGATAACTGGTGAAGTAAGAGAGGGGGAGGGCCCGAAGACTATGCCATGAAGAGCTTCAAAATTTAATTCTGGCATGATGAAACCCTGGGAAGTGAAACCCTGGGAAGTACTGATTTTAAATAGAATCCTGGCAAAATGATCAAATTTCTTCTGTGGCTGAATGTGATGCTAGGCTTGAGCTTAGCAATGCATTGGTCACCCACCTGTTTGCTGTTTCCATTGCATTTACTAGTCTAAAATTTGGGGCAGCAGGCAGAGTTAAGGGATGGAGGACAGTTAGAGACAGGGTAGAGAACTAGAAAGAATTGCATTTGCCTCTGATGGGAGATTGCCCTGGGGGTTCTTTGGAAACTTTTGGGGGTGTCTGGGAGAGTACTGGTGGCTTTTCTGTTGATGTCCAGTGAGGTTCAAAGTTCTGAAGTGCTTGGTTTAATCTCACATGATGAGGAATGTTGAGCAGAACTCACCAGGGAAATGCTGAGCTAAAGGCTTCAGGACTCAGGACGGAGAGGAGGTGGTTGTGAGTGTTTGACAGTAAAGGGTGTCATGTCAGTGGCAGGCGCCGGAGTAAAGGTATTAAATAATTACATGACTTTAAAATCCTGGCTAAATAACCTAAAAAAGCTTCTCCCCCAGCCACGCTGTAGAGCAGTATTCTCTACCTTGTTAGCATACTAGAATCACTTGGGGAGTTAAAAACAAACAAGAACAAGGCCAGACACCTACTGCAGACCAATTAAATGTCTCTAGGATTAGAATAGAGGACGGTTTCCAGAGGATCATGTCCCAGCTTGCCCTGTACAACTGACTATGCTGGATGTTTATTCCTATTTGTATATAAAGCCATACTGTCTTACATGCCTGCTCAGGATGTTTGTTTATGTAAAAATAAGACATCAGGACCCCCAGTAGAGGTTGAACTTCTGAACCTGCCCACTATGAGGCCTTGCTAGTCCCTGGAGCCTTCCCATGAGAGCACTGATTCTCAGCCTTAGACTGTAACCTTATATTACAATCAGCGCGGGAGTTTTTAACTTTTATTAAAGTATGACATAGATTCAGAAAAGTGCACATTTAAGTATAACCATTGAATGAGCATCCGAATAGACTTAGAATAGGCTGAGTACAGTGGCTTACACCTGTAATCCCAGCACTTTGGGAGGCCGAGGCAGGCAGATCACCTGAGGTCGGGAGTTCGAGACCAGTCTGACCAATGTGGAGAAACCCCTTCTTTACTAAAAATACAAAATTAGCCAGGCATGGTGGCTCATGCCTGTAAATCCCAGCTACTCAGCAGGCTGAGGCAGGATAATCACTTGAACCTGGGAGGTGGAGGTTGCCGTGAGCCAAGATTATGCCATTGCACTCCAGCTTGCGCAACAAGAGTGAAACTCTGTCTCAAAAAAAAAAAAAAAAAAACCAGAAAACTTAGAATATTGTCAGCACCCAGAAGCTACCATTCATACATACTCCAAGTCACTCTCTTCCCTGACTTCTAATATTGTAGTTTGCCTGTTTTTGAACTTTTTACAAAAATAATCAAATAGTGTATTTTCTTTTTTGTCTGGCATTTTCTACTTGATGTTGCTGAGACTGTTCTTGGTGAATTTGTTCCTGCACCTTTATATTAGTGCACATAAATACAATGAACAGAGGTGATTTGCTAATTACTTCTTGGTGACTTTTTACAGATGTTCATGTCTCATTACAGATTTAAGTTTACGGCCAAATAGACCTCTGGTAGTGGAAGTTCTCAGGCCAGGGCTAGGAAGACATAGATCTTTTAATTCCAAGTCTGAGCTAGTTAGCACATGGCCGAGGTAGGGAGAGTGGGAGGCACAGTGCTGGCATGTTTCAGTGAGGCCTCCCACATTTACACCAGATGTTAGGACGGGTGCCAACCAGGGCCTGAAAAGGAGCCACTTTGTGAACTATCTGAAGTGAGTTTCCTATGTTGCAAAATGTGATGGCTTCTTTTAGCCTCCTCTGTGTTTACTTAAGCCAATATGGCAAGACTCACATTTTAAACTCAGTTTTTATGCTTCTCTTTCAGACCACAGTTCCTTTAGAGCTTCCTCAGGTGAAACCAAAGAGAACTGATGATGGCAAGGGATTAGGGATGCAGTTAAAGTGGCCCTTGGGGCCTGAAGGAAGGGAGCTGAAATCTGCTGCTACTGGCTGCCCTGGGTTGCTGGGCAAAGACAACCCAAGACCAGGTCTTTCAGTCGATTCTCAGAAACCCACTTCCCCACTGCAGTCAGCAGGAGACCGTTTGGAAGAGGAACTAGATCTGTTGCTTAACTTAGATGCACCTATAAAAGAGGGAGATAACACCTTACCGGATCAGACATCTCAGGACCGGAAATCCAAGAAAGATGGGGAGGTGGTCCAGGAGGAAGAAGGTATGGCTTTCATTTTATTGCCCATCCATCTTGATTCTGGTGTTTTTCCGAGAACAGCCCACCTGCATCACATCCTTACACATCTCTCTCGGTGTCTGACATTGATCCCGTGCTGTCCACTGACAGCTGTTTCTGTGCTCACATCCCTGCTTCCCCCTGAGCTGACCTTTCTGACAACCTTCTCTCACTCGACACACCGAGCTTCCAAAGCTGCTACCTGCCCAATTGCAGTAGAAACCTGGGGCTGCAAATGGAACTTCTGCTATGAAAAGGCATTAGGATACCTGTAGCCTTCAGCTTTTCAGCAGTGACAGGCCAACTCTTCACGTTTTTCTTGCTATTTCAATCTTATTTTTTGACAGAACAACACCACATTCTAATTTTTGCATGTCCTGTGAGATGGTGGCCTATTTGATGTAGAGCGGCCCAAGGAGATTGCCACATCCATCTATTGCATTTGAGATCCTTTAATTTTCAAGGACTGCTGCAAGAATAGTAAAACTGAGCTGTTGGTCTTAACAGTGAAACAACAAAAACTAGCAGGCTGTGAAGTTCTGCTTCAGAATAAAGAGCACATCCTCCACCCAGGTTTTATTGTTTAGATATTGCTGTATCATCTTAGGGAGTAATAATAATTAGAATGTTTCCCCTTGTTGTAAGGAAAGTAATAATCAGGGCTGAATTATACCTGGGAACAAACCTGAGGGAAGCTTTACCCTCAATTGTAGGACTCATCGGAGGGTGTTAACATTGCTTTTATTTCCCCAGTTTGTGCAGAACCATCTGTGACTGAAGAAAAGAACATGGAACCTGACCAACCAAGAGCATCCAAAAATGTTACTGAGGAAGAGCTGGAAGACTGGTTGGACAGCATGATTTCCTAAAAGGGGGGGAAAAAGTGCCTGAAGCAAATCTTGGTTGCCTTCTAAGGGCAGGTGGGCATAAGGCTGTCCTTCAGGAGCAGCCAGTTTACAAGCATGCCCCAAGCTAGTGCGTTCCATTATGCTCACAGCAGCAAATGCAATGCCTACCTCTGTGTGTGACATCTGAAAGAACACCTTGAAGCAGCTTGTTGCATTTGTTTTGTCCGGCTTAGTAATCTAATAGATTTCCTCAAGGACAGGGCGTACTGTGGCCCTTGTTTCTAGCTGCCGCCTTTGCAGTGTTTACAGCATAGCAGGTGCTGCCGCTGATTAAGAGAATAGATGCAAACAAGGCATGCATTTGGTCAAAATAAACAAATGCTGGTCTGTCCGGTTTTTCGTTCTTGTGTGGGGCCCTGGGCAATCTGTCTCATGTCCCCTTCCCCAGCAGTCACGGAGTGGTTGTGGAATCAGCCAGAAGTGATGCATTCCAAGAGGCCAAACCATGGATTGGTATGTATTACTTTATTGCAGTGGGCACTTTGTTTTATTTGAGGAGATTCACCTAAACATAGCAGCTCCACTACTTACAAGGGACCATTAAGCATTACTCAATTTTGGCATAAGGTTGAGATTTTTTTTCTGAATTTTCAGTACAGTACTTTTCTTCTAACAACAGCAGTTGACAGCTGTTACTAAAAAAAAAAAAAATGATATGAATAACCTTCCAGTGCAGTTTCATAAAGTAAGACAAGATCACCACTAATTAATGGAACTGTCCTTCTGGAACACAAACATAAAAAACTTGCATAGCTATATCTAAAGAGGTTTTAAGGCACTTAATCGAGATGTGTCGGGTTTTTTCTATTTCTTTAACTGCTTAAAGCTTTTCTGGATACAGTCAGTAGCAAGTACCATGGGAAAAATTAGACTCAGTTAAAATTATTTTTTGTAGTTCAGACCCTATGAGTCACAAGTTGATACCATCATATGACATTCAAGTGTTTAAAATTTCAGGTGTTACACATTCAAGACTTCATACTTCTCCAGCCCTTTCCTTAATGCTACCATTCCCAACAAATTAGATACCTTAGAACTGAAAAACTCGCAGGCATTTGACTAGAGATTATTTGATTCCTTGCCATCCTCCTTAAACATTTTGACAGGTTCCCACAGTGTATGTATGTCCATTAGGCACAAAAAGCCAAATCAATTTCAAAATAGCACAGATTTTTAGCAAACATTTTTTTTTTTTTTTAAGGGAGGTATTTAGAAAATGTCACATTTCAAATATGTTGCAGATCTGTAACAGGAGGACTTTATTTCATTGGAAGTTGACTGTCCAGAATTGTGGCACTTCTTTCATTCAGATTATCCAAGCTGATCTTCATATTGTTTACGAAAGCAATCACCGGCTGGGAAGAAATCCCAACACCTTTCTTGGTACATTTTCCAGACATAAGATTCCTGAAATAATGTGCACAACGGGTGCTTATTTTTAAACCACAGTAAGCTAAAACCCAGTGTGTTTTTGCTCTTTGTGGCTCCCTTTAGGAAGACTGATGTGAATTTATATGAGGCCAAACCTGCTCATTCATTCTTGTTCTATTCCCAGCACAGGCTGTTTGGGGAGGAAGAAGCCATGTCTGCCTGACACACTCTGCTGGCAGGGAAGGAGAAAAACCCCCCTTGCCCCAATCAATGTTTGCCACTAAAAATGCTTAAAGATTTAGCAGTAAGCTGATTGCATGCCATTGGAGGAAGACGGAGGAATGCGTGAGGGAACGTTTACTGCTCGCTAAATCCAGATCTGGAAACCAGCTACCTCTCCCATTCAGTGAGTGAGCTGTGAAGTTTTCCTACAAAGCCAATAATGTTTGAATATTTGGTAACTGACTTTTTCCTCCCCTGTTCTCTACCACTACATTTCTTTTTTACATTTAGTTACAAAATCTGACACATCCTCTCACATGCACACCTCCACGCTCCCGCTCCGTGTCCCCCACACAGGAGGCTGTTATCCTTCTTAGGCTGTCTCTCACTCCGTTGTACTCCGACTTTCCTGCTCTTTGTTACAGCCACCCACGCCATTTCTCATTGTCTTTTTCTGTTATGTTCTCCCCACCTCTAGCTATTTTAGTCTGAAGCGGTAGCTATAAGCATTTAGAAAATGTCAGTGTTTGGTCACAAAAAGGTGATGGAAAAATGCATACGTGGGCTTAATGGGGTCATCTGTCTATTTCAGATAGCCTGTGCCCTACTCAGTCTCATGATTTAGGAAGGGGAGATCTAACATGGGTGTATGATTCTTTGAAGGCATTTTATTTCTCACCTGACCCGTGTGTTCTGTTTCATCTTTATTAATCAAATACATCAGAAAGAACCTGGAACAAGGAAAAGATAGTATTAGATACTCTGGTCAAGACCCAAGTTCATGCACATGGATTAACTGTAATCAGGGCTCATAAAGGCTGTTTGGTCCTATGCGGTCTACAGTGACTTTAAGAATCAGGGAATTGTTGGCCACGTGTGGTGGCTCACACCTGTAATCGCAGCATTTTAGGATGCCGAGGTGAGCGGATCAAGACCCTCCTGGCCAACATGGTGAAACCTTGTCACTACTAAAAATACAAAAATTACTGGGGCGTAGTGGCACATGCCTATAGTCCCAGCTACTCAGGAGGCTGAGGCAGGACAGTCGCTTGAGCCCGGGAGGTGGAGGTTGCAGTGAGCCGAAATCGTGCCACTGCCCTCCAGTCTGGCAAGAGAGCAAGACTCCATCTCAGAAAAAAAAAGATACCAGGGGAGTATGGCACAGGAACCCAAAGTGTCATTTTCTAATAGTAGCAAACATAAATCTTGAAATTAGCCTCTTTGTGTGGAGAGATGCTTTTTGCCATCCCTAAACCTTGAGCTGAGATCACTTGCAAGGTAGCATATTGGCCACCATTTTAACAAAATTGTAATCTAATAAAACAGTAAAATGGTAGCCCAAATTCTTACCATAGAATATTTTACAGAGCGTTTATCATCCCATATAGATATAGAATTGAAATTATGTATGTGGCTCTAGCATACCTGTCATAGAAAAGATAAAGTATTCAGTCTCATTGGGTTTCTCGGATTCTTCCAGAAGTTTAGTTTTGTTTTCATAGATAGCTTGGGGAATGCCGGTGTAGTTTTACTTGCTCTGTGATCCATGTCTTAAGTGTCACAGACAAAGTCAAACCTAAGTATCCCAGGGGGCAGGGGCTGAACTCTGAGCTTAATTATGTCCTTCTGAGGGTAGGGAGTCTGAGCCCCAGATCTGAGTTCTATCAAGGTGGTATGTGGTTAGAGCTTTAGGTCCTAGCCCACAGTAGTAGCTCTGACTATGTTTATTGCCTTCCCCTTTCTCATTTACTGAGAAAGAAAGCAGGGTTAATCTCTTTATACTACTTGAGACTTGGGACATCATTCTTTTCCTAGCACATTTACTTGACGAAGCACCATTTTAGGTGGGAGGCTCAAACAAATAATTTGGGTTCTTTCCCCTCAAGCTTGCTCCTAGAGAGGATAGAGACAGGAAAGAGACCAGGATAACAGTGCCAGGGGAAGGCATAGAAGAGGTTCCAACCCAAATGACAGCATCCCTCCACAGATGTGTAAATCATGAACTGACACATGGCCATGGGCTCATTAATCTCCATTAAGATGTATATTGTCTTAATGGGAATTAATGATGATAAATACTCATGACATGAGGAAGGGCACAGTATAGTTACCTTTTAAAACTCAAGTTTTTGAGGCCAGGTGTATCACTTCAGGTCAGGAGTTTGAGACCAGCTTGGCGAACACTGTAAAAACCCGCCTCTACTAAAAATAGAAAAATTAGCCTGGGATGGTGGTAGGTGCCTGTACTCCCAGCTACTCAGGAGGCTGAGGCAGGAGAATCATTTGAACCTGGGAGGTGGAGGCTGCAGTGAACCAAGATGGCACCATTGCACTCCAGTCTGGGCAACAGAGCCAGACTGTCTCAATAAAAACAAAACTCATGTTTTTGCTGGCATATAAGTTTCTTAAATCAAAAACATATCTTTGCCACTTCTGACCATGCCTTCTCCAAAAGCTGAGCGTGCTCTCTCCTAAAGAAAGATGAAGGCTAGGCTCAGTAGTATGTCACCAGCCTGGGCAACATGGCAAAACCTCATCTTTACCAAAAAAAAATTAGCTGGTTCTAAATTAATGGTGTGCCTAAAAACAAAAACAAAAACAAAAAAAAGCAGTATGAAAACAGAGGGACGCCTCAACTCAAAATATCCCAGGTCATGGGGCTTCGCTGTTTTTTTTTTTTTTTCTTTTTTCTTTTTATTGAGATGGAGTCTTACTCTTTTGCCCAGGCTGAAGTGCAGTGGGGCAATCTCAGCTCACTGCAACCTCTGCTTCTAGGGTTCAACCATTCTTGTGCCTCAGCCTCCCGAGTAACTGGGACTACAGGTGTGTGCCACCACACCTGGATAATTTTTTATATTTTTACAAAAGACAGGTTTCACCATGTTGGCCAGGATGGCCTTGATCTCCTGACCTTGTGATCTGCTCACCTTGGCCTCCCAAAGTGCTACAATTACAGGTGTGAGCCACTGCACCTGGCCAGGGCTTCACTGTTAATGTGAACGGACAGACATGATGAAGCCTGAAAACTGACCACAGAATTTAGCAACATGCAGGTTACAGGCCTCTTTGACAAGACCAAATCTTATGATGTGGGGAGGAAAGCCTGCCAGTGGGAGGGTCACAGGCAAATGGGAAGAGAGAAATTGCACACAGTGAGTGAGCATGGACAGCTTCCAATTGTGCTGAAAGGCAAAAAGAAGTAGGGCAATAGCTAGAAGTGAAAATGAGGGCACAGATTTTTCTTTGTTTAGGGTTAGAAAAAAGCATCTTTATATCGTGAGAGAAGAAGTCAGCAGAGAAAGAGAAATTCTGGAGGGGTGTGTCCTGGAGATTGGATGTAATCCAATCAGGTTGAGGAGCTGGCCTTTGCTAGGAGCAGGGATTGCCCACGCACACGTCTGTCACACGTGGGAGAGGCAGAGTCTGTGGACAGAGGTACAGGCTTAGGGGACTCCTGGAAGTTCCTTTCAGGTCACTTTTTCCAGCCAAGACTGAACTGTATGACATAATGGGCTTTTTTTACACTACAACTCCCATCACTTCGGTTAACCAAGAATACTCACAAGTAGTTGGCCAAGTTGTGCTCTTGTAATGTATGTGTTTCAAAACCATGAGGGGTCGTGTCAAAGTAGTCATTGCCAATCCCACAGATGAAACATTTAGTCTAAGAAAAATAACAGAGGCAGAAAAGGCATTTGTAGGCGTAATAATATAGGCAGGAGAGGAGACGGTCATGATTCTATTTAATTGACAGACAATGAAAAATCTCTCTCTCTAATGCTTTTGGGTATTAGTCATTTACTCAGTAGTACCACACACTGAGCTCCTGATTAGCTGGGAGCTGATCCGATTACAGGACAGTAAAGGAGGTAGCAGGGTGGCTGCTCCTGTAGTCTTGCTTAGGACTGGCCCTAAGTAACAGTAAAACCTATTGTTTAAACAATCCATTTGCTTGTGAGGATATTAAAATAGAGCTGGGACTAGGACTTAGAGCAACATTACCTCCATATCTTCTCGCACTTGTTCCTGCTGGTCTCTGAGCTCTCCAAAAGCATCAATAATAAGACCTAGAATTTTAAATACAAAGACAAAGCAATCTGTGTAGTGGTTCAGGGGTAGAGGGAGAGGAAGAAGCCACTTTATTCTGTTAAAAAAGGGAATTGTCAAAGGTGCCCTACTCAAAGCAAAATGAGAAAAATAAGTGTTACATCCTGGCTGTTTCTCGTTGTTCCTTCTCACTCTACCTTTCCACACTAGGCCGTGCTGTTAACTACTGGCTCCTCCCTGAAACTCTTTCCTCCCCGCTTCTCCCAGGTTACTTTTCTATTTTGCTTAGCTATTTGGTGCATCTGTGCGATGGGCTCTCTGTTCTCCTAGCCCCTCTGACATTGAGGTGGATCATGGTTCCCCCTCAGCTCCTTGGCTTCCTAGCCCTCAACCCCTGCCTGTCCTACAGTTTCCTCCACTCAGCATGACTCAAGCTAAATTCATCCTCATCTTTCTCCAGTCTTGACAAGCTATTGACTAAAATGTCATTCTTTCCCTCCTGTCCCTTGCACTGTCCAGCTCTCTGCTCCTTCCCTGCCTGGGAGAAAAATGAAGAGGACCAGAGTAGCCATAGGAGACATCCTAGAAGCAGAAGTAAGGAGGAAATAATTCATAGTAGAGGAACAGAAAGAAGGGGTTTCTCTGTGTGGATTAAGTTTCTTATAACTGTGCCTAGATGTGTTTTTCGCTTTATGTATAGCCACAGCCTTAGGCATAGTAGATGCTAAATTAACAAGTACATAAATAAATTCACACACTTCTTCATAAACCAGTTAAGTCACAGATGAAAGAAAGCAAAAAGACCTAGATGAAACCCTGCTCCTACTTAACAGAATTGGCAATCGTACCTTGAATGATGGCGAGCAAGATGACAATGACAAAGAAGAAAAAGGTAATGTCAAAGACAATGCGATACATTTCATAAGGGTCACCAGCAGGGTCTTCAATTTCATCACCAATGCCGCCTCCTGCTCTCACTCCCACGTACATGTGGAAAAGGTAACACTAGAGAGGAAAAACAAACAATGGAAATTTAGGCAAAAGTCACAGTTCTGTTTGTTTTTAGCAAGGTGGTCAGATCATTCATATGATTCGGTCAGAGTGTGGCAGCCCTGGGTGGGGAATTCCTCAGAGGTACCAGTATTTATGCTGCGACCTGCTGTCCATCCACTACTCTCTGTGGACAGTTTGGTATCTACAAAGACGGAAAAATTGTTTTTATATTTAGGCTTTTAAAAGATATTTTTAGGCCCATTTAAAAAACGTTTTAACTATTTGATACAACAGAATTCATTTAAGGTGTATACAAGTTAAAACATCTTTAAGCCTTGGTGAGTGTAGCCTAGGACAGATACTAATTTTTCCTCATTTAAGAGTGTTAGCCTGGCTTTCAGGCTACAGACTGCAAAAAGGCCCCCTCCTCTTCATCTGCATTCCCCTTACACCTGGTAGGGCAGGGATTCCTGCAGCAGGAAGATAAAAGATAATGGAACTTTCCGCTCCTCCCATTCAGCATGTTTGAGCCAATCTAGGCACCTGGGCTCACGGAGCAGTGCACCCTCTGTCTCTCCACCTGATGGGATGGGTTAGACTCACAGAGAAAGGATTGTCTTACACCTGGAAAATCAAAACCCAGGGGCAGACTGAAGACATGCTGGTCATTCCAGTCTCTAGGGGCTAGTGTTGCTGTCTCATGACGGTGCTCGGCCCAAGAAAGAGTTCTTAGTCAAGAACTGTTACCTCTTTTATGGAGATGCTTGCAGACTGGGCAGTTCACTGTCCCTGAGATGCATGTTCTTTTTCTGAAATCTGGTCAAAATAAACTGGAGATGCTGCTGCAGCCAAGTTGGCTCACTCTGGACAGTGCCTTTTTCCTCACGAGGATCTGGCCTGACAGGACCCCACCCTCGACTTCCAAACCTGATCCTGCTGCTGTCATGTTCTTCAGCCAAATGGCTATCCTGAAAGAATCCCTGACTGGCTTGCTGAAATAAATCAAGTGCTCAATCCCAGTTCGTGGGACTTTCCTCTCTGCTCTCAGAGACAGCAATCAATCAAAGCTCGACTCCCAGGAAATTTAAGATACAGGTTCATTCATAATAATGTCTCATCTTTACCCCAGAAAAGAAATAGATGAATGATGAGCCCACTGTGCAGGCTACTGCGTTGCCCACAGGGCTTAGATGTGTGGTAATGAAACCTACCTCCATCACTTCTGTCTCCCCAGGACACGAGGACCTGTGTTCTACTCTGATCTCTACTGTACTCTTTGACTAACTTTCCAGAGCAGCCACACTCAGCCCTTCTTCCCAGCAAGGCGCGAAGGGGCGGGGTGGCCGCGCAGTGGGTGGGCCCTCACCGTCATCATGTCGTCGCACTTCATATCCGGCTCATCATCGTCTTCACTTTTGTTGTAGAACTTTCGGAAGAAGTTGAAAGCCACCACAGTATACAGATAAACCACCACGGCCAGGAGACCCACAGTCAGAACCAACTAGGAATGAGAGGACAGGGAAAGGAAAAGGAGGTGGGGTCAGCTGTATCTCGAAAGGTTCATGGGAGACTCCAGGAAAAAGAGGAGGAACAGTGAGGCCCAGCAAGGAGAGGAAATGAGGAAGGGGTGGATGGTGGCCAAGAAAGCTATTGGGCTGTGAACAGAGGAGGAAAGAGGGGACCACAGGGAAAGAGAAGTGGGCTTACTGGGAGAAAATAGTAATGATGGGGTGTTAGGGGCTGAATTGTGCCCCCCAAATTCATATGCTGAAGTCCTGACCTCCAGTACCTCAGAATGTGACTGCATTTGGAGATGGAGATACAGCCTTCAAAGAGGTGATGAAGTTAAATTGAGGCTAAGATGGGCCCACAACCAATCTCACTGGTGTCCTTATAAGAAAAGGAGCTGGGACACAGGCACACATGAAGGTACGGTCTGTCAGGGGAAGCAGCAGCGACAGGGTGGCTGTCCATAGCCTTGGAGAGACCAACCCTGCTCGCACTGTGATACAAACTTACCGCCTCCGGAACCGTGGAAAAGGCATTTCTGTTGTTGAACAAAATACCAGGCTGTAGTATTTTGTTCTGGCAGCCCAAGCAGACTAATTTCTAGGGTATTAGATTTGGCACAAGTAAAACATAGAAGAACTTCAGTATTGAATAGTGAAGGTGCTGTGAGGAGGGTTATATTGTGGTGGTGGTGTTTATACAGAGGTACCTGTTACCTGACGCTTCACAATGCTGCTGCTTAGAAAACCCCAAAGGTTCTTTGGACTGATGGGTATCCCTGTATTATACTATTTCATAAATAATCATTCCCTGGATAACTGTCACAACTTTGAAGTTATTCTAAGAATGATGATGGTGGAGCCGAGTCACACTTTTTGTTATGGAGAAATCTGCCCTGGCCCTTTGTGGTGTCCTAGGGCATGCTTACTTCCAGGCTTTAGGAGTTAAGTTCAGGGGTGTGAGTGAGGAGTACACGGGACCTGCACGTCTGATCTCTCTAGGCACTGAGCTGGACATACGAAGATCAGCAAGATCAGAGCTTTGCCTTCAGGGAGTGACACAAGAGGGAGTAGGCGCCAGAGCAATCAGGCAAGAAAAAGAAATAAAGGGTATTCAAATAGGAAAGGAAGAAGTCAAATTGTCTCTATTTGCAGATGACATGATTGTGTATCTAGAAGACCCCATTGTCTCAGCCCAAAATCTTCTCAAACTGATAAGCAACTTCAGCAAAGTCTCAGGATACAAAATCAATGTGCAGAAATCACAAGCAGTCCTATACACCCGTAACAGACAAACAGAGAGCCAATGATATAGACCAATGGAACAGAACAGAGGCCTCAAAGGCAACACAACATATCTACAACCATCCGATCTTTGACAAACCAGACAAAAAACAGCAATGGGGAAAGGATTGCCTGTTTAGTAAATGGTGTTGGGAAAACTGGCTAGTGATGTGCAGAAAGCAGAAATTGGATCCCTTCCTGACACCTTACACTAAAATTAACTCCAGATGGATTAGACTTAAACATAAGACCTAATACCATAAAAACCCTAGAAGAAAATCTAGGCAAAACCATTTGGGACATAGGCGTAGGGAAGGACTTCATGACCAAAACACCAAAAGCATTGACAACAAAAGCCAAAATAGACAAATGGGACCTAATCAAACTCCACAGCCTCTGCACAGCAAAAGAAACAGTCATTAGTGTGAATTGGCAACCAACAGAATGGGAAAAAATTTTTGCAGTTTACCCATCTGACAAAGGGCTGATATCCAGAATTTACAAAGAACTAAAACAGATTTACAAGAAAAAAACAAGCCCATTCAAAAGTGGGCAAAGGATATGAACAGACACTTTACAAAAGAAGACATACGTGAGGCCAACAAACATATGAAAAAATGCTCATCATCACTGGTCATCAGAGAAATGCAAATCAAAACAACATTGAGATACCATTTCACGCCATTTAGAATGGCGATCATTAAAAAATCTGGAGAGATGCTGGAGAGGATGTGGAGAAATAGGAACACTTTTACACTGTTGGTGGGAGTGTAAATTAGATCAACCATTGTGGAAGACAGTGTGGTGATTCCTCAAGGACCTAGAAATTCCATTTGACCCAGCAATCCCATTACTAGGTATATATCCAAAGGATTGTAAATCGTTCTACTATAAGGACACGTGCACACAAATGTTCACTGCAGCACAGTTTACAATAACAAAGACCTGGAACAAACCCAAATGCCCATCGATGATAGACTGGACAGGGAAAATGTGGTACATATACACCATGGGATATTATGCAGCCATCAAAAACGATGAGTTCGTGTCCTTTGTAGGGACATGGATGAACCTGGAAACCATCATTCTCAGCAAACTGACAGAAGAGCAGAAGATCAAACACCGCATGTTCTCACTCATAGGCGGGTGTTGAACAATGAGAACACATGGACACGGAGGGGAGCACTACACACGGGTCAGTTGGGGGGAAATAGGGGAGGGACGGTGGGAGGTGGGGAGAGATGCCAGATGTAGGTGATGGGGAGGAAGGCAGCAAATAACACTGCCACGTGTGTACCTATACAACAATCTTGCATGTTCTTCACATGTACCCCAAAACCTAAAATGCAATAAAAAAAAAAAATATGAGGACATGAGATTTGAGAGGAGCTAGGGGTGAAATCAGTGTGAAGATCAGCACCAGAGGAAATGTATTCAGCAGACTCGAGGGAGGAACGCTCACTCGAACCTCATAGAAAAAAAGAGAAGGAACTTGGACTTTGCCTCAGGGAAGAAAGGGGCTTGAATCTCAGCTCCACCACTTAGCAGCTGTGTGGTCTTGGGTGAGACATTTAGCCTCTCAACTTAGTTCTCTGATCTGTCAAATGAGCCGAACATCTACTTTACCAGGTAGTTGTGAGACTGTCACAGTAACTGGGACGTAGCGTAAGCTGGGCACATTTTAACTCCGTCTTTTCTCCCTCTCCCATACAAAGGTTTGGAGATGGGAGGGAGCATGTCTCATATACAGACTTGTACTTAATGAGGAATGAAATGTTAAACAGTTTGAATATGTAGATAAGGACAAGCCATTAGATTTTAGTATGGCTACAGCCATTCTATATCCAGTCTAATCAATATCTAATCTTCTATATATTGTCAGAGTCAATTCCTTAACTATATATATAATATAAACTATATAATTATATAGTATAAACTATATAATTATAGTATTAACTATCTTATACATGTACTATAATGTGTACTATGTGTATCATATGTAACAACCATATACATTATATGTGTGTGTGTATCTGAAGTCATTGGTTCTTAATTGGATGCAGATATCAGAAGTACCTGGGGAGTTTTGTGTGTACAGTATGTCCACTTGCTAACCCCCAGGGAGTATATCAGATTCAGGGAGGAAGGCGTAGACCTTAAAAAGATCTCCAAGGTTATTCTGACGTATCTATCACCTCACTCCTTCCCTGGTTCATCTTAATGTCAGTGCTTACTGAACCAAGGTCTTATGCTTTCTACATGATGGTTGCAGCTATATTTTTAATTTTCTACAATTTTGCAAAAACAATCACTATTAGTTCAAGCATTTGGCCAAGAAAAGTACATTATACACCATGACACATTCCTTCCTGTCATACACTGTATACTACCTGCTGATCATTTTTTTTCCCCTAAGCATATATAAGTTCATTCTGTTCTGCATCAGTAGAAACCATACCTGTTTGCCGTTGTGAGTTACAGATGACAGAATGGTCCTGAGTGTCTTAAAGCCCATTGCGATATCCAACAGGTGAGCAGCAAAGAAGAAGTTATTGTAGTGGCCCAGAACTGACATGGTTGTATACCAGGCAAGGTAGAGAAAGGACTGGGGATGGAAGAAAGCAGTTTAAGTATTTTTGCCTGATATGTGCTTATTAAACCATTTTTTCTTATTTCGGGGGACAAACTGAGGATAGCGGGGATTGAGGTGCTGAGGTGCTGTGAGCTGGCCCAAGAATTGCTAAGTGAGCCCTATCTACCTTACACCATTGTGTAAGTGTCCCCCAGGATGTGTAAGACTTTGGCCTTTGATAAGCAATCCCTGAATCTTTCCGGGCATTCTCCATAGCTTGCTTCTCTGTGGCATCCCTGAACCTGGGGTACGGAATTTTGTTTTTCAAGGTGCAATACTTACGTTGTCAGTAAAAACAACTCCAAGCTTCCAGATATGGTACTTCATGTCAATGGAACTTAGCCTAGAGAAGAACAGTAATTTTAAAACTTATAAATGTCAAGAGGTACTAAAGTGCTTAATAAGGGGGAAAAAGTTTTTTTCTCTCAGGTTTAATAACCTAAATACGGCTCTCAGCTTTATCAAGTTGTATGTGTTCCCCATGAGACAGAGAACAGCTGAATCACACAGCCTGATTTTTTTGTTTGTTTGTTTGAAACGAAGTCTCACTCTGTCACCCAGGATGGACTGCAGTGGTGTGACCTCGGCCCACTGAAACGTCCGCCTCGTGGGTTCAAGTGATTCTCCTGCCTCAGCGTCCCAAGTAGCTGGGACTACAGGCACCTGCTACTCTACCTGGCTAACTTTTTTTTGTATTTTCAGTAGAGACAGGGTTTTACTATGTTGGCCAGGCTGGTCTTGAACTCCTGACCTTGTGATCCACCCGCCTTGGCCTCCCAAAGTGCTAGGATTACAGGTGTGAGCCGCGGCACGTGGCCCAGCCTGAAATTTTACTTAGTCCTTCTCTTTCAGCTCTATAAAGCATAAAAATGTATTGGTCTTCAATTTTTTTTTTTTTTTTTTTTTTTGAGACAGAGTCTTGCTCTGTTGCCAGGCTGGAGTTAAGTGGCAGGATCTTGGCTCACTCCCAACCTCTGCCTCCCAGGTTCAAGTACTTCTCCAGCCTCAGCCTCCCAAGTAGCTAGGACTACAGGTGGGCGCCATGACGGCCAGCTAATTTTTTGTATTTTTAGTAGAACAAAGTTTCACCACGTTGGCCAGGATTGTCTCAATTTCGACCTCATGATCCGCCCACCTCGGCCTACCAAAGTGCTGCGATTACAGGTGTGGGCCACCGCGCCCAGCCTATTCTTCAAATTTTTACAGCAGTGCTTTCCCAATATGTTAGAACCTAGAAGAAACACCTAAACCAGACCAGAGCCTGAGAGAACAAAAACACAGTTGTAATTTTTCCCTTGAGCAACTGAAGAGGAATGGAAAAGCGAAAGATCTATTTGAGCTGCTTTGGATTTTAACTCCTAAGCTTTATGTACCATGACACCAGAGAGGCCGCCTCTGCTTTGGTCTCTTCTACTGGGCTAAAGTCAAGAGCATTTTTGTCCAAACCCAGAAGTTCAGCAATGCGTTCTGCTCCGTAGAGATCTCCATACTTGTTGATCACCTGAAGCAAAGGATGACAGGGTGAGCTCAGGCCACAAGCCGCCACCAAATCTTCTCTAGGTCTGGGGTCTTCAGAGCTTTGCTGCCCTATGGGCTCTTCCAAGGGGTAGATTAAGACATAGTTCAAAATACAGAAAAAACCCAGAAAAAAAAGAAGCAATAAAGATAATTAAATGGTTACTTTTTAAAAGCTGATAGTGGTATCTTTTTGCAGGGGAGAAAACATCTATGCAGAAAACAGTGAGGACTCTGTTAACTTGCTTAAGGCAGATGAGTGTATGAATGAAGCCAAAAACCTACGTGTGTTCATATCCAGCCCCTTCTGTGTGACTTACTCTTCTTGAGACACTATCATAAAAGTGGCATCACATTTACTCATGTTCGTATGTGGAGAACTTAAAAAACATACAGCACATGTCTTTGTGATCGTGGCACTCACCCCCACTGACAAAGCATACCTTTCTCTTTACAAACTTGTCCCAATAGTTATTAGGAAAAGATCTGAAAAAGAAAATGAAAAAGGTAGGTTCTTCGTTCTTAACATCAAGGAAAGCACATCAAGAAACTTTTCAGTCTGAGTTCCTGGATCTATGATCTTTTTGGTTTCTGTCCTGCTCACTAAAGAATTCAAAATCTGATTGAAGTTCAGCGTCATCACAGGTCTCACTACTTTATATTGGCTTCTGAAACACCTGGAAAGCCACTGGGCAGGTTCTGCCTCAATTATGGTTTGGAGCCAAGATTTGTGAGGACAGATTACATAGAGACAGATATATACTTCTAAATCCTTTCCCTGATCCCAGTATAACCAGAAACAAAATGCTACAGAAAACACATGCATTCCATTCAGTGAGTCGCCACTTAATGTCAGCTACTGGGGTAGACAATGGGAATAAGGGATGTTTCATGTGGCGGAAAGTACAGACAAAGTCCCTAACTCTATGAAGTTTCCAGTCTGGGAATCACCTTTAGTTTATTTCTATTGAATTTTTTTAACCTGAGAGCTTTTCCACTCTATTTTCTATTCCCAAGTAATGCCCAGGGCCTGCTCCTCAGGGAGTTGGATCCCTCTCTTTCTTGAAGATGGTTCCTTGTTCTGTACCATCCCCAGAGAGATGATCTTTCTTCTGTCTGTAGCTTGTACCAGCTCCACTGCAAATATTTCATATTGTTAAGAAAGAACTCTAATCTTCAGGAACGTTGGCAAAAAACCATTGAAGATATTTTGCTCCTATCCAGAATTACTGAATCCTTCCTGTGGGGGTTCCTTGTAAGGCTGGATTACAGCCTAGGAGCCTCTGGCCTTTAGAGCCCTCCCACTGTTCACTGACGTCTCAGAAAAATAATCCCAGCAAACACCACCTCTCCCCCAACAGGGTGGCAGCGTTAAAAACAAATAAAAAGGTTGTTTTTGGTGTGTTAAAGCAGTTTGTCTTAAATATTTAAATGCCACTTGAAAGCGAAAACAAATGCTGGTGTTACAGAGTAAATTGCTAGCATTTTATCTCTGGGGGATGAAAATAACAATTTTGACTTCCTTGTACGTTGCTACTTGATTTTTTTCATGCATTGCATTTAAATTGAAAATAAATAAAAACCAGCCATGCTTTCTCTGCCAGACTGATATCTCCTTTCTCCTAAATCCTTTATACAAATGGTCTGTAACATACAACTCAGCCTGGTCGTGTTTTGTCCTAAGCAGAAGATTCCACGACTGATGCTGAAGGGTTGAGGACCACAGGCTCTGGGCATGACCTTTCCATAGATATAGTCTTACCTTCACGTGAGCATTCTGAATTTCTTATCCTCTGACTAGGTATGCAAACTCCTTGAAGGTAGAAAACATTTTACTTGTTACTAGTACTTAAAGTGTGGCATAAAGACCTTCAGAAGGAAAGTGTATAAATAAAGACTATCTATACATGAATGTTCAGGGAAAAAGTACAAGATGCTCAACCCATTTAGTAATCAGGGAGATGTACAATGAGGTTCCGTTATACGCCTACCAGATGAGCAAAATTATCTGCCAATAATAAGTGCTGACAAAGAAGCAAAGTAGAAACTCTCCTAAAGTACTGTTTGGAGTAAAAATTGGAACAAACATTTTGCATATGCTACTATTCAGCAGCTTTCTCTCCTGTGTCTATACTCTAGAGAAATTCTACTTGTGTATCAGGTATGAGAATGTTCACTGTTAGCACTGTTTATAAGAGCCAAAAACAGAAAAGTTGAAATACCTAACTGTGAGGAAAACTGATAAATGTGATAACATACATAATAGAAAATTCTACAGCTTTGAAAATGAACAGTTATATCTACATACATCAACACAGGTGAGTTCCCAAATATAATGCTAAAAGTCTTTCAAGTGGCCAGGTGTGGTAGCTCATGCCTGTAATCCCAGTACTTTGGGAGGCTGAGGTGGGCAGATCACGAGGTCAGGAGATTAAGACTAACCTGGCGAACCTGGTAAAACCCCAGTTCTACTAAAATACAAAAAAAATAGCTGGGTATGGTGGTGCACACCTGCAGTCCCAGCTACTCAAGAGGCTCAGGCAGAGGAATCACTTGAACCCAGGAGACAGAGCTTGCAGTGAGCTGAGATCATACCACTGCACTCCAGCCTGGGCGACAGAGACTCCACCTCAAAAAAAAAAAAAATTCAAGTGACAGTATAATGTATGTAGTATAATTTCATTTATATAAAGTTCAAAATAGTCAAAATAGAGCAATATATTTAGGGACAAATACCTAACTGGAAAAACTATAAAGCAGGAGAATGAATATCACTAATTAATATCACCACTAATGAACATCAAAAATGTAGATAGCTGTAGGATGGGAAGATGGAGTTTCTCGTCACTCAGACTGGAGTGCAATCTCTGTCTCCTAGGTTCAAGCGATTCTCCTGTCTCAGCCTCCTGAGTCGCTAGGATTATAGGTGTGTGCCACCATGCCCAGCTAATTTTTGTATTTTTAGTAGAGACGGGGTTTCACCATGTTGGCCAGAATGGTCTCAAGTTCCTGACCTTAGGCAATCCACTCACCCTGGCCTCCCAAAATGCTGAAATTACAGGCGTGAGCCACCACACCTGGCAATACAGAGGATTTTTAAAGTTCTCAATAATGTTGTAACCGTTTTGGTTTGTAATTATACTATAAAATGTACATATATATTTTATATGTTCTTATTTATGTGTGCTTAGCAATACAAAAGAATTTTTAAAAAGCTCTCCATGACATATAGTTAACTGAAAAAAAGCATGTTATAAAACATGAACATGTACTATGATGCCATTATTCTGAAAAACATTAAACATTGGTCTATCTAAAATTTTTTTAAAAAGCTATTTATGCGTTTCCTACTCATGGATGTTTAAGCTACTCTAAGAATATTGGCAAATACCTTTGTTGGGACATTTTAGTGTACTTGTCTCACTGTCTCTTTAGGATGTATTTCTAGAAACTGAACTGCCTTCTTACTGGGACTTTTAGGCCATATCTCCTTGTATAACAGACACAAGCATTGCTGATGTTTGCACAAAGCTTGCCACAGGATTCAACTATTTAATAGTGTCCAAGGTTTCTGTAACGTAAGGACAAAGGGTCAGAGACAGTGCTTAGTAGTACTGTTTTTCCTTGTGTGAGAAGATTGGCACGGGACCTGCAGGCAGGGACAGACTTAAGATGTGAAGATGGCCCTGTTCACATTTCCCCCCCTCTAAGAGAAGAGCCTTCCTTTTCTGGAGACTATAAAGAAATATGCTTAGCTGTACCATTGCAGAGCTCCTTCTCAGTTTGCCTGATCATCTTTGGATAGGACACAGTTTTTTTCCCCTGGAGTCAGGATGCTTACTTCTTAACATGCCTATCTTAATTGGCACACCAAAGAGTTTCAACAGTCAACTTTGTTGGCCCTATTTCTTTTCTTTTATCACATTATGTTGAAACTGTCACTTACTTTGTGAATCAACTGCCATGAGAGCATGACAATTTGCTAATGATGGCCAGTTTTTGAATAGTTAGGGGAAAGAGAATGAGTAACAGCTTAATGCCTGTCATGTTCCAGGTATTTGCCAAGCACTTGACATACATTCATTAATCCTCCCAGGACTGTAGGAGGTGATATTCTCATCCCTCTATTACTGAGGAAAAACTAAGGCTGAGAATGTTTGATTACCTTGTGCAAGTTCACAGACCACTAAGCTTCAGAGCTGACTTGGTGTCACCTGACTGTCAATCAGTGCTCTTGCTCCTTCCCAGCACAGAGCCACCTACCTACAGGAAGGAAAGGTTGCCTCTACAGGTCTTCACATCCGTACCAGTCAGCTCTATTT
Organism: Cebus imitator; assembly: GCF_001604975.1. Classification (NCBI taxonomy): domain Eukaryota; kingdom Metazoa; phylum Chordata; class Mammalia; order Primates; family Cebidae; genus Cebus; species Cebus imitator. The sequence continues at coordinate 4,213,138 of NW_016107434.1, read as the reverse complement.
ACCTGCCCATGTAAGTGCTTCTCAATCTTATGTTAAGAGGAGGTCTCTTACCAAGTAGCCTATTTGGTTAAGAAGAAGACTTCAGAGATGGCACAATTACAGGACTGCTGTGCCATGGAAGGCTATGGAGAAGCTGAAGCTGATCAAGTTGATCTCTGGCCTTCTGGGCAACTTACGCCCTGGAAACACTGTGTGACTCGAACATGGAAAACTAGTTTAAGCAATATTGTACTGGACCGTCCCGTCTAAATAAAATATACTCGGTACCTTCTGATAATATCTTCTGTCCACTGTTAAACTAATAGAAGTCTATATAAGTATTTAATGGGCAGTAAGTGGCTTTATTGAAGAGGCAAGGGAGACAAGTCCCAGAAACCAGAAGCACGTTTATATTAACCAGTTTTAAGGCCAGGAGGAAAGAGTTATTCTATTTACAGTAGAGACTCTGTCTCCTCTTTAAGTTGGGGTAGAGGGACACTTACGGTGTGTTGATCACCAAGCGGTCCCATTGCCCCTTGATGTCATCTTCGGATGGCTGTTCGGTGATATATAGGCCATCAAACTCCAGCTTCCTGGCTACTTCTTTTTCCCTTTTGAATACTACCAAAGGGACCTAGGATTGGGAAGACAATGGTTACACAGAGCCGGCTTTGTGATTAAAGCACCTGCTGCCAGGTATTTGTCACACATTAACCTTCCAACTTCAGGGCAGCAGTCTCCTTACAGTGGGATTCTTAGGGGGCGTAGTTGTGGGCTTGAAGCCAAATGAATCTCTGTGGCTAAATACCTACCTCTTTAAAGCTGATCTGATTTGAGTCACCCTTTAAATTTTCAGTTCAATAGCTAATATTAATACAGACTAGACTTTTTGGCCCTTGCTAGTGTGCAGGCCATGCCTAGATGAGCCCAGGGCTGAATGAGTTAAGTCTCCTAAGACTCCTCGACTGGAGTTGAACCAAGATTTAGAAAGGACAATAAACCATTCTAGAATAGATCAGCCAGCCACGGGAATGTGATGAAATGTTCCAACTCCCTTCAACATACAGGGCCATATTTATCTCATGGCTTTGACGTCAGTTAATGAAACATGGTTTGATAGAATGAGAGGATTCAGTCTGTCTGTAGTGAAGTTTCCTTCCTGAGATTGTTTCCGTAAGGAGCTCCGTCCAGGTAGTGGCATACTTATTTCCTCCCATCACTCTCCATTCTTTTATAATTGTAAGTTTAAAATTAGACTAGGAATAGATTTATGGCTATAAGGACCTGCCTCCAAAGGGGAACACAGAAAGGGATGGGAAAATAATCCACTTGGCGTAACCATCACTAAGCGCACACACACTCCAAACATGGGGCAGAGTTAATGAGGCCAGAGGCTACTGCCGAAATCCCAGGCAATGAGAAGTCACAACTGACAGAGCTGCTCTAGCCAGACAAACTTATCATCCCATCTCTAGCTGAGATGCCACTCGCTACCTGGCAACATCCTTGAGAACTTCATCTCCAGACTCATGATACACATGTACCCCACATTGCTTTTGTCCGAAACAAAAGAACAAAATTCAGACAGTGATGTGTAAAGAGTTACCTCTCGTTTTTCTTTAAAAACAATGTTTTTCTACCTGGTATTCTTTAAAACAATGAAATAACACTGATAAAGTAAAAAACTCATGACAGGAAGGTGCCAAAGGCTAGCAGCCATGGCACACTGTGCAGAATTGATGGTCACCGTTAGTAAACAGATGATGTGCGAGGCGAGGCCTGCTGTTTTGAATGACTCTGAAGAACAATAGTAATATCAAGTTGTAGAGTGGTGCTTATCTCTGGGATTCCAACTATTCCCCTTCAATCTTCTAGAAGTTTGTATACTCTCATAAGCAGAACTTCCATACTCTTTACTTGCTAAATAGTGTTACTTTCCGTTTTCTCCAGCTCACAGTATAGTCTGTACTCCATTTAAAAAGCTGAGCTCTAGGATGTCAAACTAAGGAGCAGCAGCTAATATGCTTAAGAGTTTACTACATGTTCTGAATACATTTACACAGACCACTGTATTTAATCCTCCCAGCGACTTTAAAACAATACTTTTTTTTTTTTTTTTTTGAGATGGAGTCTTGCTCTGTCGCCAGGCTGGAGCACAGTGGTGCAGTCTCGGCTCACTGTAACCTCTGCCTCCTGGGTTCAAGCGATTCTTCCACCTCAGCCTCCTGAGTAGCTGGGACTACAGGCGTGTGCCAAACGCCTAGCTAGTTTCGCTCTTGTTACCCAGACTGGAGTGCAATGGCGCGATCTCAGCTCACCGCAAACTCCGCCTCCTGGGTTCAGGCAATTCTCCTGCCTCAACCTCCTCAGTAGCTGGGATTACAGGCACGCACCACCATGCCCAGCTAATTTTTTGTATTTTTAGTAGAGACGGGGTTTCATCATGTTGACCAGGATGGTCTCGATCTCTTGACCTCATGATCCACCCGCCTCAGCCTCCCAAAGTGCTGGGATTACAGGCTTGAGCCACCGCGCCTGGCCAAAACAATACTTATTTTTACGTATGAGAAGAGAGAGGACTGGGAGTTTCAGTGGCAGAGCTGTGAGTTCAACCCAGGAAGCCTGGCTTCAGAATTTGCACTTTCATAGTTGCAATGGAGGAGCCCTTAGTGTAACCCAGGGCACAAAATCTCTTCAGCACGGTAGCTGGACTTCCTACACGACACTATAGTTCACTGGGGGAAGAAAGAACCACAAGATAGGAAAATATTTCCTGGACTCTTCCCAGGAAGAAGATGGTTTGCTGTACTTAAGAAGACTTCCTACTGAAGAGAAGGAAGAAAAAATTTAATGAGAAAAGCAGTGAGAAAAACAAAATTATGATGTAGCAGAACTAGAACTGGGCTTGGAACACCAAAAGCTGAATGACTAAAGATTGACATAACTGTAGTGGTTCTGAATATGGCCCCAAGGAACCAGGCCTCCTGGAATTCATGCCTTTGTGTAGCGCCTCTCCCCTCTACCGTGCAACAATGAATCTGGGATGGCCAAGTGACTTGCCTTAAACAACAGAATGCAATGGAAAGGACACTGTACCCATTCTGGGCCTAAGACTTAGGAAGGGCCAGCAGCTTCCTCCTCCATGCTCTTTTTGGAAACCCTAGCCATCATGCAAGAAGTGCAGCTACCCTACTGGAGAGATCCCGTGGAAAGGCTGCATGGAGAAGGAGATGCTCTGAATCTACCTGGAGAGAAAGAGAGAGAGAGAGAGGCACAGCTACCCCAGCTGAGTCCATTCTTCCAGTTGTGACCCCACTGAGCTGCCAGGCATGGGAACGTGCCATCTTGGCCATTCCAGCCCAGCTGAGCTTGCAGACAACTGAAAAAATGCTGGCTTTTCACTGAACAGAGGAACTGCCCAAATGTGCCGGTCATCCACAGAATCAGAGAGATAAATAGCGGTCATCTTAAACCGTTAGGTTTTAGAATGGTTCGTTATGCAGCAATAGATAACTGAAAACTAACACATCAGTAAGCTTTCTTCTGAGATCTTGAATCATTACAACCTAATGAAAAAGTATTTTTATAAAAATTTCAACATCAATTAAAAGATCAGAAGACTCTCTCATGACTAGCTCTCCATGTGACTTAGCCTGATGACCCATTCTATGAAATTCAACAAGAGGTGCCCAAAACAGGACTCTTAGCGCAAGGCTTCAAAAACTTGAAAGTGCGTACAAATTGCCCCGTGATCACGCTCAGTGGTAGATTGTGAGTTAAAAGACCGGGGTAAGGCCCGATACTCTGCAGGTCTACGCAGCTCCCAGGCAATGCACTGCTGCTGCTGTTCCATGGACCTACAAGGACCTTTACGAATAGCAGAGTCTTAGAGCAAAGGGCTGGCTGCGCTCAAAAAGGATACTTCTTCCTCAAGGAGTCAGATTAGATCCAGAGTGGCAAGCAGCTCACCTTCAGGCAGTAGTATCCCACCACACAGACTAGAGAGATGATGGTGTGGATGACGGCCAGGGCCCGCAGTGTTGGTGCCATATACCCAGTGCTCTCCTGAAGGACAAAAAACACCATCGCTTCTTCCTCTTCCTCATCATTAAAGGAATTCCACAGGTTTGCAACATCCTCTGTCTCTTCTTCTAAAGGTTCTTCAGTGACCTGGCCCAAAACACACTCGCTTATTAAACATCAAAAAGAACCTCAGCCATTGTGCTCTCCCCATATATTTTATATTGTTAGCATATGCTGTACGAATAGTAGTGACTTAACGTTACTTGCTGAATAAATGAGGTTTTCAGGTAACTTATTTCTAGGAATCACCAAGTATCTCTAATAATTGCAAACAAACTTTTAAAAAGGAGACAGCCGAGGCGGGCAGATCATGAGGTCAAGAGATCGAGACCATCCTGGCCAACACGGTGAAACCCCATCTCTACTAAAAAAAATACAAAAATCAGCTGGGCATGGTGGCACACACCTGTACTCCCAGCTACTCGGGAGGCTGAGGCAGGAGAATTGCTTGAACCCAGGAGATGGAGGTTGCAGTGAGCAGAGATTGTGACACTGCACACCAGCCTGGCAACAGGGCAAGACTCTGTCTCAAANAAAAAAAAAAAAAAAAAAAAGACAAAACCTATCTCCTGAAAAGAAAGCAAAAAAATTAAAATTAGGAAACCTCTACTACATATGCTTTTAATCCTTATGCCACAGAAGGGAATCTCTGATCATGCTGTGGCCTGAGAGGAGGCTAAGACACAAACACACACACGGATGTGATGTGTGTGCCCATTCCCCCACCCGCACACCACCACCTAGCCAGAGACTCAGTATTTTCCATTCTTTCTGAGATGCTATTCTTACACAGATGACTCTCAAATCTACATCTTTGAGGCTTTTGTGCTGTAGCTCTAACTGCTTGCCGGCTTTCTCTACTTTGATGGCTGTCTGAAGTCACCTCAATCTCCATGTGTTTAAAACCAAGCTTTGTCTCTCTTGGCTACAGACTTCCATTTTTCTCTTATGTGCAACAGAAGGTCATTAGTTTGTTGACTGGAAAGTTGGTGTGGATAAAAGAGGCAAGAGATGGAAAAGCCAGTTAAAGACTATGCCGAGAATTCAGGAGCATTCATTAATTCATTGTGCTAACAATTATTACGTGCCTACAGCATGCAAGACCAACTTGCCAATGTTCAAAACCTTCATTTAACTTGAGCAGTCCCCTCTCTTCCCAAATCCTGTTAATTCTTCCTTTAAAATGCTTCTAACAAATAGGCCAACTATAATGGCTCTTGGTTACCTATTCCTTGAAGAAAGAATTGTATTTATTATTCATTTTGAAATAACTTGCAGTTCCTAAATAGGGTCTGGCTCATGGGAGATGCTCAACAAGTATTTGACGACCAAATTAAGTCATGACTAAAGTAAGCATGAACTATAGAAACAGTCCCCTAACTGGATCCCTTGTCAGTACTCTCTCCATTGCTAGAAATTGTATTCCTTTTAGAAGCCAATGTCTTAGAAATACGCTTATGTATTAGAATTTTTGATACAATTAAGACTATAAATTCTGCCATGATTCTTTTTCTACATGTATCATAGTTGGTATACAGTATATTTAGCAATTAACCCCTGATTGAAGTATCACCTTATAAAAAAGCAGGATGAAGTTGATAGCGAAGGCTACAAACAGAGCAAGAAACCTCAGGTTGTAGAAATTCCTGGCCAGGTAGTGCTGCAAAGAAAAGGACAGACAGAAGTAGAAGAGCTTTGCAAGGAAAAGAAAACTTCCTGCTTTCACACAGAAGGTCAGTTCTGGTTAGAAGCTCACACATGACAAGTCCTACTCTTTGATGACCGCTCTTTTAGGGCAACCATGGCATTCTTAACACAGGCATGGCATGACTGTGTTATGTCATGAACATGGGACCAAAATGTGGATTTGAAAAAAAAATTGCTTAGAATTGCTATAAAGAATCCTGCTCTGGCTCATTGCTCAGGGAGCCAAAGGCGTAAACACGCCACCAGCAGAGGACTCGAGCTGTGCCTTGAAGTGCTGTGTGTATGCGTTTTCATGATCATACCACGCAGCAAGCAGTCTATTAGGAAACTATAAGTGATCTAGGCTCGCAGAAGACCCTTGGCAACTCCTACCCTGAATGTAGCTATTATGTGGCCTCAGTCCTCATTCCTTTCCAAGCTACAGTTCCAGGAGCCTCTTCTCCCTTGGTAGGAGCAACATTCCCATTCTCACTGCCATCTTCCCCCAAAAAATTGGCATCCAAAGATTGGAGTGGAAGCTGCCTGGGTAAAGTTTCCAATCTCTCTGTGGGGAGCCCTCCCTAATGGTACTAGGGAAGGTGTGGTCCTGGCCTTCAGCCACTGTACCTCAGTGGGCAATGTATCAGAGAAAGAGTATTACAAGCTGTTCTAGGGTTTGATTGCATATAGAACAATCAAGGTTTGGAGGACTAGTGTGGGAAGATAACCTAAGAGGAACATTCTTTCTGATTCCCACATGATCGAATCACTTCTGAACTTTTGGACCAGGATCAGCTATGTCCCCACATAATACACACAAAGGACTAGGTAGAAAGAGGTGTTCCTGCTCTCCTGGTAAGGAAGCAGGTCAGAGAGGACACCTTGCTGATAGCAGAGCTGTTTTAAGACTGGGGTTCTTTCCAGACTCTCCCTCTTTTCTTTTCCTCCAACAGAAAAGGAACAGGTAGACATATGGGAGGAAGAAAGTTTAGGAATGAGAAAAGGGAGGAAGAGTAATTGATCAAACAGTGAAACAAATCAGAGGCACCTCTCTGCCATCTGCCTGGGCCAATGCCTGCACCATGAACAGGGCCAAGGCTGGAGCGCTTACCAGTAACTTGGTCTGATAGATTTCCAGCCCTTTAAAAAAATTCGCCATGAAAGCTTCCGGCTTCTCAACCTTCTGACCACGCCGTCGCTTCTTCTTTTTTGTCACTTCTGTCCACAGGTACTCAGCTTCCTCCTCTTCTTTGTCTTTGTCTTCCTTCTCTCCATCTTCCATGCTGCAGAAATGGGAAACCCACTCAGCAGGGGAGAAGGGAAGGAGGTCTGGCCCAAAAGGGGAGACTAAAGAGAAATCTGGGTTGAGAGGAGCAGGAAGTAGAATCATTCCTTGAGGGTAGACATTTCAGGTGTTTATCAAACCACAGTGGCTGGACATTAAATTTAGATTTAATGAATGGTGGCCACTTGGATTGGCCATGATCTTGGTGTACATCAGCTATATATAAGTTGATACTCTTCTGAAATTAGACTTAACCATTTTTTCCCTTCTGAAGTTACCCTTTATTTTCTAAATAGTAGTACCTACTCTTCTAAGCTTCTGGCAAGATTTAATAAGATACTCTATAGAAGACCTTAGCACAGGCCTGACAAATAAAAGGTATTTAATAAATATTATATATCATTGTCATCATCAATATATGAAGTTGCAAAGTCATCTAGCCAGGTAGTGAAACTCGGATCTGCTAGTGGGATTATAAACTTAGCAAGATGAATATAATGTATTTACTACATAGCTAGGGTAAAAGGAAATATACCCAAGGCTTGTAGAATAATTGCTTGCATTGATAGAAATCAAGTTTTCTATTTACTATAGCAACAGAATATCAGAAGCTGTCAATAACTATCTTTATTTTTTCTTTTTCTCTTGCTTTCAAGACAAGGTCTTGCTCTGTTGCCCAGCTTGGAGTGCAGTGGTGTGATCTTGGCTCACTGTAGCCTCAACCTCCTGGGCTCAAGCAGTCCTCCCACCCCAGCCTCCCAAGTAGCTGGGACTACAGGTGCACACCACCATGCCCAGAAATTTTTGTATTTTTATAGAGATGGAGTCTCATTATGTTGCCCAGGCTAGTCTTGAAGTCCTGGGCTCAAGTGATCCTCCAGCCTCAGCCTCTCAAAGTGCTGGGATTACAGGTGTGAGCCACTCTGCCTGGCCTAAAAACTATCTACCATAGCAGTAAGAGTAGTTGATGTTACCAAGAACTTACTCTGCCTTCTCGGATTCCACTTTTCCTTCTGCTTCATTTGCTGCTTTCATCTCTGCTGCCTAGATAAAAATAACAATCAGTCAAGCTTTCCTCAGAATGCTCTGAGGTCATGATGATGAGACATTTTCTTGGCCATTTGCTTCTTGGTCACAAATTTCAGTGGCTTTTTCATGTTTCTGCTTCTCCCAGGACCACTGAACATAATTATCCTGCTATGTCTATCAAGTGACTCTGAAGAGATGCCAAGACAAAGATTTGAAACTTGGAAACTCAACTGTCCTTCTACGGTTAACTCAATTCAAAGAGGAAACTTGTGTTAGGACATCGTGAGGGCCTCATGGCAGTGGTTCTCCTGCTCTGTGGGGTCGGAAAGAGATGGAGCACAGATCAAACCAAGTTCCATCGGCCTGCTTGCATCTCACAGGCTTCTTCTTGCCTTGTCTTTAATCCTCTTGCCACTATCCCAGTCCCTCTGGCTGAGGATCACTGCACTTAGAATAAAATTCAAGCTCCTCAACATAGCCTATGAGTCTTGCATGATCCTGGGATTTCTCTTCATCCCCACCTTATACCATCTGACTTGTGTCTTATACCCAAACACACAGACTTCCTGTAACATTCCCTATCCTTCCAGGCATACTTTCCAGAGAATACTTAGCTGTATTCTCTGCCTGGAGTATGACTGCCACAGCTTTTCATAGGCCTGCTACCTGTCAGGACTTGACTCATGATACCTTTTCAGAAGCCTCCTCAACCTATTTCTGATGGGCCTATATTCACTCTGTAACTTATTGTATGTTCATGTATTCTTTTATTCTTTTCTTTTTTTTTTTTTTTTT
>NW_016107434.1:4151390-4204265 GCF_001604975.1 Cebus imitator | reverse complement strand
TCACTCTTATTACCCAGGCTGAAGTGCAGTGGCACGATCTCGGCTCACTGCAGCCTCCGCCTCCTGAATTCAAGCTATTCTTCTGCTTCAGCCTTCTGAGTAGCTGCGACTACAGGTGCCTGCCACCATACCCGGCTAATTTTGTTACTTTTAGTAGAGATGGGGTTTCACTATGTTGGCCAGGCTGGTCTCAAAGTCCTGACCTCCAGTGATCCACCCACCTCAGCCTCCCAAAGTTCTGGGATTACACGTGTAAGCCACTATTCCTGGCTGCATGTTCATGCATTCTAACATGCAGCACAAATGATAATTATCTTATTTGTTGTCTTCTCCCACTAGAAGGTAAGATCCATGAAAGCAAAAACGTGGTTTCTGCTTTGAACCTATGTATTCCCATATCCCACAGCCTGGCACACAGCAGTCCTGGAATGGGACCCTGTTATGTATCAAACTGTGTTCTACGTTTTGGGGCTACATCAGGGAGCAAAACAGAATAATATTGTAGGAATGCTGATTCTGATGTTTTCTTCCCTGAATGTTCAAACCAGGTGAGAGTTCTGTCCTACAGAGAACTGTAATACCTGACATTTCTCCTTCCTAGCATTCTTTATACCTGTCTTGACTTGTCCAGTACCTTTCTTCTCTACTGAACTGTAGGGACAGTGTGTTTCTTATTCACCACCACCATATTCCCAGAGACTAAATTAGTGACAAGTGCACATTAACTTTTCAATAAATAATAATGGAATGAATGAATGAATGTTTTTGGGCTTGGATCTTTTCACACTTCTCTACTCTCTGATGCTAGAATGACACTGTGAATTGGATACTACAAGAAAAGGGAACACCCAGAACCTTCCGTGGTCAAGGGGCTCTGAATTCCCACTATCTTGTTCTATTAATCTAGTTGACATGAAATACTAACTGAATAGTGGGTGTATCACAGGGATAAAAATGTCCCAAGCATGATCAAACTCAATGAGAGGCTATGCCAAATCCTAAGATATCATTTTGACCTTTTAAAACCCTGAAAAACCACTGTCTCAAAATGAAGGCTTCGAGTTGTTATACTTGGTTTTCTATGCCTTTGGTTCACTGAATGAATCTGCACAGCACAAGAACTAACCTTCTAATAAAAGACTGAGGCAAACTATTGCAGGCCATCAAGTCTGAATTCTACAATGTAAACTAGAAGACCAACCAATGACTAGACACTGAGATGACCATGTAAGTCTTAATTTCCGCAGACATGTCAGAAGTGGAATTATAAGATCAGCATAGTCGTACCAGAGTGATTGTCTAATACAGTATTGGTACCTGGGGAATGCTGTCAGTACTGATCACAAGATATAGTGGCAAGTCTTATTCTGGAGATAAAGAAAGATGAAAGAAACAAATGACACTTACCTGTGCTTTCCTCTTCTTCTGTACAGTACTCTCTAATGTAGGGGGTTCGTCCTTGCCAGTAATTTCTGAGAGGTCACCCAAACCCACTTCAGGCCCATGCTTTAAGCTGCCCTCTTTCTTTGGGTGGAGTCCAAAGAGGTCTGACATGATATCTGCATCGCCCTTCTCACCCTTTATAAAATGTACTAGTTCAGTGGTGATACCTGGCTCCATCACCTCTGCCCTCTCAGCCTCCATAGTGTCATCATGGATACCAAACTGGGTTGGGTCAGGCATATCACCCAGGATCTTGGTCACTCTGATGTTCTTTGCCCCTTCTACCAGTCCCCCTCCAAACACTGTGCTCCAGAGGATCTGAAAGATTCCTCCTAGGATGGTGAAGAACAACTGGAATAGCCCCACAAACAGCATCCAGAAAAAGGAGAAGAACACCTTCACCAGCTCCTTCGCAGTCATCTTTTTCACGTTCCTGTACTGCTTCCTGAGGTTCTTCAGGGTTGCTCTCTTCAGAAAGTTGGCGACATTCCTCTTCACAGAGTCACAGGCCATAGCAAATGCAGAGGCCGGCTCGAAAGACCCATCTTCCTCCTCTTCACCCACAATTTCTAACACGTAAGAAGAATCTTCATCTTCTTCCTCCTCTTCTGGCCTGTCAGCTGAATCAGATTCAGAGATCTGAGATGCTAACTGCATTTCAAAGATGGTGTCCTCACAGAAGTTCACAAACAGCTCCATCTTTTCCTGCTCCCCACCTTCGTTGACAACATCAAAAATGAACTGTCGCTTAGATTCCTTCACCTGGGGCTTCTCCCACTGAGTGCGACTGGATTCGCTGATCTCAAAATAAACACGCTCAATTTTCTTGGCCCCACCCATGATCTCAATACGTCCTAGGTATGGTTCAAAGTAATTGAGCACACTTTCTGCTGGGTCCAACAGACACTTCAGGCGGGAATCATTTGGCATGTGTTCAGAAAGATTTGTCAATAACACAGCCACATTAAACCCTATGTCCTTGGCTGGCTCATGGAACCGGTCTACAAAATCAATGTAATTAAACATGTCATTCTCATCAGCTTCTGCACACGAAAGGAGAAAGTCAATCTCTGACTGTGTGTACTGTTTTTGCCCTTCCATGGCCTTCTGGAATTCTTTTTTGGAGATAATTCCTTTACCATCTGGGTCATACTCTTTGAAGGTGTCTGAGCTGGTTAAGTCTTTAAGTTTCAAGAACATGTCAAAGAATTTCAAGATCATTTCTACATTGGTAGATGATTCTACCAGTGTGTCAACCATCTGCTTGCCAATGGTGCCATTTACCACATTCCCTGTGAGGCAGGTTCAAAAAGACATACAAATATATAAATAAACCCAAGCCATCATGTAATTTGTCAGGTAGCTATTTTTAGAAGACTTTTGTGCCAAATTAGTCAGCTCTTCTCTCACCGTGATGATGTACGAGGGAGCAGCAAGCCATAAAGACTACACCACTAGGAGCCAAGGGGGAAAGAAACAAAGGGAAGAAGGAGGTGGCCATACCACTGCCTTTAACATGGCCTGGGGCCTGGGAAATGGTTTCATTTTCAGATTGTTGGGGACACACGGGGATACACGGTGTCCCTCTGATCCCCTTAGACCTAGGAGGGTGCCCAACTAGATGGCTGGCATACACACTGGCAGCCAGATGTGTTGAAAAGCAATGGGGAGAGGGAGAGGATAGGGAGGAGCAAAGCTTGGAGGTTTTCCCCAGTTCATTCTGGCTTTCCTATTGATATAAAATGAATTGATTTCAGGCTTCGTCCATCAGACCAGGTGCCCCTCATTTCATTTTTTGTTTCTGAAAATTTGGCTTTCTGACCAATGTCATATGGCATCAGTGACCTGCCAGAAGGATAATCTGCATGATCAGTAAGGTTAGTGCTCAGACCAATTACAGTTGTGTGAAGGCCTAGTTATACCAAACAGCCCAACCTTCCAGGAGGGACAGAAGCATCACCACCATGTCCTGAAGGAGATCCAAGAGTTCCTTCAGCAGCTCGATCTGACTGGAATCCTAGAACAGAAACAGGAGATACCCCTGAGCTATCTGATCCCTCAGTAAAGTACAGGGCAGTGAGCAAGAAGAGCCTGCTCTGGAAAGGTTAGGTGCAGGCTGCGTCAGTGTCAGGGAAGAGCTTCCTTCTCATTCTGAATGAGGATGCCTTATCGTCCACTGTCTGCAGCACCGGGAGACTCACTGTAGCAGGACTCATCCAACAAAGCTCCTTTACATTTTTCCTTTTATTAGTACAATGTGGCAGATAGACCAAGTGTTGTCCAAAACTACTGAACAACCCAATGCACCAAAGAGCCTTCAGGTATCTCTAGTAGTTTATGTTGCCATTTTCTACAATGGAGAATTACCAGTGAGCTTTATGGGAATACGAGACATCTGGTAAAGGTATCAAGGTTTTAATCGCCAAATGGGTTCTCCTTTCTTTCTGGATTAGAGTCACCTAATTCTAGTTGGTGGTGATCTGGGTGCCACTTGTCCCTTTAAATGGTATAAAATGGAGGTTATTCTTCTCAACGGTTTAGATACTAGTCTGTTTGGTTTTAATTTCAGCAATGCAGGAAGAGCATTGCTAAGCTAACTCCATGCTCTTTATACCCTATGTCACAATAGGAAACAATTCTTTTTTTTTTTTTTTTTTTTTTTTTGTGAGGACTGGGCTACACAGTCTTGCTCTGTAGCCCAGGCTGGAGTGCAGTGGCACAACCTTGGCTCACTGCCAACCTTCGCCTTCCAGGTCCCAGTTCAAGCAATTCACCTGCCTCAGCCTCCCAGTAGCTGGGATTACAGGCACACGCCACTATGCCCAGCTAATTTTTGTATTTTCAGTGGAGACGGGTTTTCACCATGGTGGTCAGGCTGGTCTTGAACTCCTGACCTCCTGATCCACCTGCCTTGGTCTCCCAAAGTATTGGGATTACAGGCGTGAGCCACTGCTCCTGGCCAGGAAACAATTCTTGGAAGATCTGAGGTGGGGAATCTGGGGATTCAATTAAAAATGTATCCTGGGTCACATACCTTTTATAGACTCCCCCTCAAAAAAAAAGGAAAAAACAAAAACCCAACCATAGCTCTTTGCCTAGCTTTTCAACTTTCAGAGGAATCTTCATTACTTATGGTATGTATCATAAGCTATATACAAAATATCACAGAAGTATAGAATATCAGAGCTGGGAAAAGACCTCAGAGATCACCTATTCTGAGTATTTTAGAGAAGATGAAACCAAAAACCAGAAAGGGAAAATGGCTTTCTAAAAGTCACTGGTGAGGAAGTGGCAGGCCTAGGGCTTTCATCTCAGGGACTCTACACCACACTGCCCAGCTGACATATAAATGGACATCTTACTGTCAAATTGGCAGCCCTCCCAGGAGCTCTCTCCTCCCATAAGGCCAGAGTCAAAAGGGGAAAAATGAAAGGGTTAAATAGCACATTCCAGAAGAGAGGAGGCAGATGTGATAGCCTTGAACATTTAAAACATGATTTAAGTTAAAGATGCAAATATTACTCTAATCAGCCTGAAATACCTCCTGAAGGTCTCCTTCACGTGTTGCCATGGAGAGAGGCAATAAACTGCTACATATGCTACATTTATTTGTTCATAATAAATGCTCTGAGCGGTTCTGATTCATCTTGCCAGAGAGATGGGGAGTGAGAAGGAGAGGCTGAAAAAGGGAGGAAGGAGGCAGGGGTGAGAGAGAAGGGGGTGTGGATTTCAGTGACATGCAACATGGGACAGATAGGACAGGGCTGGTAGGGAGTGTTTATAAGTTGACAGAACAGTGACAAGGAAGCAGAAAGGATGAGCACCATAGAAAGCAAACATTGAGGCAATCACAAAAAGGGTAGGTTGGTGAGACACAAAGAAGGAAGCTGCGTTCATGCAAAAGCCCGCCTGGGACCCCCCTGGAGGCATTCATTTCTGTCTCCCATTTTGGCCCTCAGTTTTAAAAAATGAGATCTACTATGTGTGGCTTGTCCAGCCTTTGATCAAGCAGCCACATCACAATGGGAACACTAAGGAGTGAGGACTGACTTAGCATTTCACACCAATGATACGTGCAGGGAATGGGCCACAGTACCTGAGAGAGTTTCATCTGCATATTAGCAAAGACATGGAGGAAGCCAACCACTGCGTCCCACAGCCTGCTGTGAGCCAGGCTCTGCTGGTTACCAATGCAAGGGCCCTATGGGGAAGAAGACACTCCATGTCACTTCAACATCACAGTTACTCTGAAACCTGTCTAGTAAGGGCATCTGATACCTACCTACATGAGCAGATAGACTTTCCAAAAGTCACATATTTCATAGTTTAGTATTCTCCTAGGATATTACTTTTTTCTTTTTCCTGATTGTAGGATACCATGTCTAAGAAAAACCACTAGGGATTTCACAGTCCAGATATTTTCAGAGACTTTCTTTTAGCCTCAGAATGAGTTCTTAAAAGTTTATAGTGGAGAACAATATTTAAAACTGGTTGACACAGGGCTGAAGGGCAAGCTCCCCAGCCTCACCTTGGCCTCAGAGGCCTTCGGGGGAACTCAAGGGTGCTGCAAAGCACACTGTGAAAAACCAGGCCCTCACTTACCTATTGTTCCAGGCAAAGTTTCACATGGTGATAACGACACAGCTATCTAATTAAAAAAAAAAATCTGTGTAATAATCCTAGCATTCAACCACTTCTAGGATTCTCTTATTAACCTAAAATCAGATATAATAGAATCTCTAACAATCTTTTCTGAAAGTCAAATGTAGAGGAATAACTTAGTATGCATTTTCATGTTAATCTGTGTGTGTGTGTGTGTGTGTGTGTGTGTGTGTGTGTGTGTGTAAGACAGTCTCACTCTGTCACCCAGGCTGGAGCGCAGAGGTGCAATCTCGGCTCACTGTAACCTCTGCCTACTGGGTTCAAATGATTCTCGTGCCTCAGCCTCTCAAGTAGCTGAGATTACAGGAGTGCACCACCATGCCTGGCTGATTTTTTTTGTATTTTTAGTAGAGACAGGGTTTTGCCATGTTGACCAGGCTGCTCTTGAATTCCTGGCCTCAAGTGATTCACCTGCCTTAGCCTCCCAAAGTGCTGGGATTATGGGCATGAGCCACTGTGCTCAGTCGATAATCCCACCATTTTTGAAGCTCATGATTAAGTCAACATTTCTTATCTTTTCTTTACAGTCTAGTTTTTTTTTTTTTCTATCCTTTAACCAATCTCCAAATTACTCGATAAGAAAGTTTTAAAAGGAGCACAGATATTACCTTAATTTCTAGAAATGTCTTGGCAGGATACCCAAGATTTAAAAGGTAAGCAGGAGAAATACTGTCTGCATTCTCAAATCACAAAGGTTAAAAATCACTGTTTATATACATTCAGTGTCTGATCACTAGAAACCATTAGATTCTTTTTGAAACAAAGCTGGTTGCTGAAAGAAACTCATATTCACCAAAAATGAACTTCTCTTTTACTTTTAGGTTAGTGCTCCATGGGAAGTTCTGAAGATAAGGATGGCTTTTACAGAGATCAAATCAGATGCTTATCATATATATTTAATGATCTCCTTAAGTACACTGCATTCTGTGAAACTTCAGAGAAGTAACTTGTTATTAGGTTTATCTCCTTGTGTCCTTACAATGCTTGAGCGAAAAGGATGTATGTCCCCTCAAAATCCTTTCAAGTTGACAGTGCTAGCTTTGTCTTTCTTTTAATGAGCAAATATGATCTGATTTTGCCAGTTGGCTCATCAGATGAATCTTTATGTGATGAGAATTTAATGTTTTTCATCGAACAGGTTTTGGCTCAGTCATATTACCTGTAAAAAAAAAAAAAGGCCACAAAAACTCTTGGATTCTTGGAATATAAAATATTCTTTAGGAAAGAAATGAAGGTGTACAGGAAAAGGTAAAAAAACATTCTCCATTTCTTTCCTTACCTATCTCTTCTGTTTCAGCAAGACTGGCATAATTGCTGACATTATTTCTCATAAAGCCATGCATAATCCTATCTCTAAATTTTCCAAGTCACTGACACAGAATATACTTCCTCCTCTGTATCTATCCATAGCCTGTGTGTGGTCCGATGGAGACTCAGGGCCCTTTGGCTTTTTTTTTNTTTTTTTCAGACCGAGTTTCACTCTTGTTGTCTAGGCTGGAGTGCAATGGCACTGTCTCAGCTCACTGCAACCTCCGTCTCCCAGGTGCAGTGGTGTGATCTTGGCTCACAGCAACCTCTGCCTCTGAGGTTCCGGCGATTCTCCTGCCTCAGCCTCCCCAGTAGCTGGAATTACAGGTGCCTACCACCACGCCCAGCTAATTTTTGTACTTTTAGTAGACATGCAGTTTCACAATGTTGGCCTAGCTGATCTCAAACTCCTGACCTCAGGTGACTGACCCACCTTAGCCTCCCAAAGTGCTGGGATTACAGGCGTGAGCCACCGTGCCCGGCTACATATGTGGTTCTTAAGCACAGTATGTACGATCATGTATGATCATTTTTTCTTTTTTCTCTTTTGATATAGAGTCTCGCTCTGTTGCCCAGGCTGGAGTACAGTAGTACGATCTCAGCTCACTGCAACCTCCACCTTCTGGATTCAAGTGATTCTCCTGCCTCAGCCTCCTGAGTAGCTGGGACTACAGGCGCATGCCAACATGTCGGGCGAATTTTTTGTATTTTAGTAGAGACAGGGTTTCACCGTGTTGCCCAGGCTGGTCTCCAACTTCTGAGCTTGGACAATCTGCCTGCCTCGGCCTTCCAAAGTGCTAGAATTACAGGCATGAGCCACTATGCCCGGCCATATGATCATCTTATATTGAATAATTTTTCTTATATATATGTATTTGCTCAATTGCATTGTAAGCTCTTTATGGGTAGAGGCAATATATTGCATTTCTTTTCATGAACCACAGCACAGAGTACAAGCTGAGTATTTTGTTGAATGAATGAATAAGAGCCCTATTCATGAGTCTCCTGATTATGGTAATCTGAAGATGAAGTGTTACTTCTGCTTCAAAAAAATCTTGTATCACAGAGGGTAATGATATGCTTACTAATTTTATAGCAAATTGTGCCTAAATACATCCTCTGCTCCTTTTCCAGAATAGTTAGACCAGCATAGACAATGAATAGAAAAATACTATGGACAGAGACAGACTGCTGCAAGGTCTAGATATTTAACGTGAAATTCATTTGCAGATTTGACCACCACTGCATGTGGTTTGTGTGCTTCTGAAGTTACTTTTTCCATGGTGAATTTCTGACAAGTCAATAGGATCTCATGGATTCTGTTTTTAATCTCTATGAAGGTAACGTCGTTTATCCCTTAATTCCTTCATTCTGTGAATCCTTTCTCCACTCCACTCTCCATGCTGACTGAACAGATACATGCCAGACACTGTTCTAGATATAAAGAACTTTAAGTGTAGTAAAACATTTTCTTTCCACGAAAAATGTTTACTTTAGGAGGGAAAGCAAAATGTTAACTAGATAAATGCAAGTCAAGTGTGAACACTGTAAATAGGTCCAGTGGGGGGGACCCCAAACTATGGCTTCTTGTAGAATGCAAGTATTATTGCTTCCTATTGATAGACAGAAAAGAAATATTGTTAGCATCAGGGCTGGATGTGTTCAACCAACTATTCCGTAGGGAATACAGAATATGGGCATGTCAACATTCTCTTTGTTCTCAAGCATGCACTCTATAGCACATACCTGGATGTATTCTGTAAGAGAATTGAAAATCTGCTTGGTGACTGCCAGAGCTTTGGAAAAATTGTGCTGTCCAGATTCATCAATGATGTCCTTCCCTGAGTAATACCAGTAGAAATCACTGATTGATTCCTAAAAACAAATGAGTAGAGCTTAGTATTTCTCAGACTTCAGTCGGTGAAGCCAAACTTCGTGTTTAGGAAGAGTACGTGAGAGTCATGCATCTCTACGACCTCTTTGCTCTGACAGGAGCCAGGGACTTTGTGAAGAAGTACAGAGATAACTGACTTCTAGAATCTTTCAAGCACAAATATCCCTCCAGAGGAAAGAATAGATAGGAGAGTAGACTGCCTTCAGCTGGAACTGGGAGACTATGAAATAGGATAATTTATTCAATGTGAAATATGTGAAGATAATGGTAATTATCCAAATAATTGTAGTAATAGCAACAACATAGTAGCTAATATTGTAATTGCCAGACATTGTTCTGAGTACATTAAATATACAGGCATCCATCAGAGATTCAGAGACAGTGTAGGTTTGATTACAGATAAACTACAGTAAAATGAACATCACAATAAAGTAAGTCAGACAAAATGTTGATTTCTCAGTGTACATAAAAGTTATATTTACAATATGCTACAGTCAATTAAGTGTGCAATAGCATTATGTCTTTAAAATAATGTAAGTGCCATCATTAAAAAATACTTTATTGCTAACAAGTGCTAGCAATCGCCTGAACTCTCAGCAAGTTGTAAGTTCCACCATCATTTTGCTGGTGGAGTGTCTTGCCTGGATGTTGAGGGCTACTGACTGAACAGGGTGGTGGCTGCTGAAGGCTGGGGGGCTGTGGCAATTTCTTAAAATATGACAATGAAGTTTACTGCATCAATGGACTCCCTTTCATGAAAGATTTCTCTGTAGCCTGTACTGTTTGATAGCATTTTACCCACAGAACTTCTTTCAAAATTGGAGTCAATCTCAAACCCTGCCACTTCTTCATCAACTAAGTTTATGTAATATCCTAAATCCCTTTTTGGCATTCAATAATGTTTAGAGCACCTTCACCAGGAAGATTCCATCTCAAGAAGCCACTTTCTCTGTGCATCCATAAGAGGCAATTCTTCATTTGTCAAGTTTGATCATGAGATCGCAGCAATTCAGGTACATGTTATTCAGGCTCCACTACTGATTCTAGTTCTCTTGCTATTTCCAAGACATCTGCAGTTATTTCCTCCACTGAAGTCTTCCACCCCTCCAATTCATCCACAAGGGTTGGAATCAACTTCCTCAACTCCTGTTAATGTTGATATTTTGACCGCCTCCCACAAATCACAATGTTTTTAATGACATCTACAATGCTGAATTTTTTTCAGGTTTCAACTTACCTTCCCCAGATCCATGAGCGGAATCACTACAGCAGCTATAGCTGTACAAAATGCATTTCTTTTGCGTGTTATTTATTTATTTATTTTTGAGATGGAGTTTCACTCTTTCACCGAGGCTGGAGTACAGTGGCATGGATTTTGGCTCCCTGGAACCTCCGCCTTCTGGTTTTCAAGTGATTCACCTGCCTGAGCCTTTCAAGTAGCTGCGATTATAGGCGCCTGCCACCACACCCGGCTAATTTTTGTATTTTTAGTAGAGACGAAATTTCACCATGTTGGCCAGGCTGGTCTCGAACTCCTAACCTCGTGTTCTGCCCACCTCAGCCTCCCAAAGTGCTGGGATTACAGGCATGAGCCACCATAGCAGCCACAAATTGCATTTCTTAAAAAATAAGACTTGCAAGTCAAAATTACTCCCTGATCCATGGGCTGCAGAATAAATGTTGTATTAGCAGGCATGAAAACAAGATTCATTTCCTTGAATATCTCTATCAGAGCTCTTGGGTAACCAGGTGCGTGGTCAACAAACAGTAATATTTTGAAAGGAATCTTTTTTTTCTGAGCAGTAGGTGTCAATGGGAGGCTTAAAATAGTCAGTAAACCATGCTGTAAACAGATGACAATACAAGCTTTGTTTTTCCATACATAAAGCAAGGGCAGAGTAGATTTACCACAATTCTTGAGGACCCTAGGATTTGGGGGAAGGTAAATGAGCAGTGGCTTCAACCTAAAGCTACCAGCTGGGCTGCACCTAACAAGAAAGTTAGCCTGTCCTTTGAAGCTCTGAAGCAAGCATTGGCTTGTTCTCTCCAACTATGAAAGTCCTAGAAGGTATCTTCTTCCAGTAGAAGGCTGTTTCATGTACACTGGAAATCTGTTGTTTAGTGTGGCCACCTTCATCAATTATCCTGGGTAACTTGCTGCAGCTTCTGGGTAAATCAGCACTTGCTGCTTTACCTTACACTTTTGTTATGCACATAACTTCTTTCCCTAAACCACATGAGCCAAACTTTGCTAGCTTCAAACTGTTCTTACGCAAGTTCCTCACATCTCTCGGCCTTCATAGAATTGAAGAGAGTTAGGGCCTTGCTATAGATTAGATTTTGGCCTACAAGAATGTTGTGGCGGCCGGGCGCGGTGGCTCAAGCCTGTAATCCTAGCACTTTGGGAGGCCGAGGCGGGTGGATCACAAGGTCAAGAGATCGAGACCATCCTGGTCAACATGGTGAAACCCCGTCTCTACTAAAAATACAAAAAATTAGCTGGGCATGGTGGCACGTGCCTGTAATCCCAGCGACTCAGGAGGCTGGGGCAGGAGAATTGCCTGAACCCGGGAGGTGGAGGTGGCGGTGAGCCGAGATCGCGCCATTGCACTCCAGCCTGGGTAACAAGAGCGAAACTCCGTCTCAAAAAAAAAAAAAAAAAAAAAGAATGTTGTGGCTGGTTTCACCTTCTATCCAGACCACTCAAACCGTCTCCATTGCAGTTGTGGCCCAGGCTGGAGTGCAACGGCACAATGCTGGTTCACTGAAACCTCCACCTCCTGGGTTCAAGCAGTTCTCCTGCCTCAGCCTCCCGAGTAGCTGGGATTACAGGCACCTGCCACCATGCTGGCTTTTTTTTTTTTTTTTTTTTTTTTTTTTTTTTTTTTTTTTTTTTTTTTTTTTTTTTTTTTTTGTATTTTTAGTAAAGACGGGGTTTTGCCATATTGGCCAGGCTGGTTTCAAACTCCTGACCTTGTGATCTGCCCACCTCAGCCTCCCAAAGAGCTGGGATTACAGGTGTGAGCCACTGTGCTCGGCTGGGTGTTTTGCTTTCTTTTCATTCATGTGTTCACTGAAGCAGCCCTTCTAATGTCCTTCAGTAACTTTTCCTTTGCATATCTTGGCTTTGGCCTGTCTTAGCTTTCAACATACCTTCCTTACTAAGCTTAGTTATTTCTAACTTTTGATTTAAAGTGAGAGATGTGTGACTGTTCCTGTCACTTGAACACTTAAAGGCCATTGTAGGGTTAACTGACCTAATTTCAATATTGTTATGTCTCAGGGAAAAGGAAGGCCTGAGAAGGAGGGAGGTGGAGGAACAGATGGTGGAGTGGTCACAACACACGCAACATTGATTAAGTTTGCTGTCTTATGGGCATAGTTCATGGCACCCCAAAACAATTACACTAGTAACACTGAAGATCACCGATCACAGATCACCATAACAGATATAATAGTGAAAAGTTTGAAACATTGTGAGAATTATCAAAATGTGACAGAGACATGAAGTGAGTACATGCTGCTGGAAAAATGGCGCAGATAGACTTTCTTGATGCAGGGTTACCACAAACCTGCGATTTGGAAAACACACAGCCTCTGTGAAGCGCAATAAAATCAACTGCAACAAAATGAGGTATGCCTGTATTAAACCTCTCGATCTTCACTACCAGCCTATGGCATAGGTCCTACCCTCTTTACTGATGAAAAATCTGGAGGAACGTTAGATTGCTCTAGGTTACAAATGAGTAAGTGGCAAAACCAGGATGAGGAATCCGCAAAGAGAAAAAAAAATCCCTTTTTATTAATATGTTTGTGTAGATTTTCTCAATATAATTTGGACTTCCTCGAAACAAACCATCTGAATCCTCAACATGAATTGGTAAACTAACCTTATTCCTATCATCTTGTGTAAGTCTTTTATTCTAGTGAAATCTGCTGTCATCCACAGGTTGTTTTAGAGTTCTTGGTTGTATTATAGCTCTTGGTTATTTTATAGCACCACAGTTAGGTTTTCACTGACAAAACTAAAGTAAACCAGCATTTTATACCAGATGATTTGGTGTTTAACCACTCCTCCCATTTCTGACTTCATGTACTCTTTGGGCACTGGACTTCCCATGCATCTCTGGAAATAGATTACAATGCCTTCCTTATAGGGGCTTGACTTATCCCCGGCTGTTCCTGACACTGGGTAACTGCGTTTATCTTTTGGAAGCAAAGGTGAGAGGTACCATTGTCCAAGGCCCTCCGACTCACCTGCAGACGCAGAAGGTAGTCCACAGTGCTGATGATGACATTTACGGTGGTGGTGTTGCCCATCTGAGTCCGCAGGAAGTTCTGAAAGTCTGAGAGCACCAGTGCTGGGTCAGAGCTTGTCCTCATCACGCTGAAGGAGCCAGGCATGCCCTCTCAGCTGAGCTCAGACAAGACATTCTATGTGAAAAGGCTTCCAAGGATACCAGGCTTGGGTCCTGGCAGATCTTGCAGATCAGAGCAGGTGTTCTGCTCTGAGCAACCCCCAACCCGCCAACAGCAGAAACTGGACTCAATGAGCTAGATGGAAAAGGCTGGGCATCAAGATTTCTCATCTGAAGATTCTGGAAGCAGCTTAACCTTGGTGGTACTAAATATCACTAGCCATGATATTTACAGTTTCTTATTGAGGAATGCATTAACTAATGTCCTTGAGTTAACAACTGGTTGCATCAAATAGGGCATGCTGAACTGAGCTATAATTTTGCACCTGAATGCTGTGTTTCCTTGGCAGATCAATCAGTTTCACTCACCACTATTATGTCCCTCACAAAGTAACTGTAGGAATCTAAAGAGATCACGCGTGAACTCGTCATTCTGGAGTACTTTTTCACCTTGAAAACATAAAATGTTGATGAGCATGTTTGGCTTCTCAACAGAGAATACTTTCTAACGCAAATGACTACGCGGATGATAAAGGAGTTGTGTCAGAATGGTTTGGAAAAGGAGCTTTGAGGAATGGTGAAAAGCTGGATTAAACTGGCTGAGGCTGCAGAGCACAATGCCCAGCAAATGCATTTGTAATGAAGACAACTCGGATAAAGAGAGTAAGTGGTTCACGGTCCATAAACCATGCTTTACAGATGTAAGGCACTTCTTTAAGCACCAAACTGCTGAGTTCAACTCAACATGCAACCACCAAGCCTAAAATGTTTCTGTGCTGAGGCAATTAATAAGATCTAGGATTCACACACATCGTAGAAACTCAGGCCAGGAACTCAAACTTACCACGTTCACGAACAATGACTGGTAATGAGAGAAAAATAGAAGAATACAAAGTAAGAAAACTGTAAACATCATGATAAACTGTCTTTAGTTAAAACTGGCTAGGTGAACACATCCATCCTAGATAATAGCTTTACTAAAGCTACTGATGGAAATGTTTTCCTGAAACAGAGCACGTCCTTGCTTAGTAAGCAAAGACCTGAGCTCAGACCAGAAATAGGTAATTAAGATTTTAAATGGCTGGGTGTGGTGGCTCACACCTGTAATCCCAGCACCTTGGGAGGCCGAGGCAGGTGGGTCACCAGAGGTGAGGAGTTTGAGACCAGCCTGGCCAACATGATGAAACACCATCTCTACTAAAAATACAAAAAATTAGCCAGGTATGGTGGTGGGTGCCTATAATCCCAGCTACTGGGAGGCTGAGCAGGAGAATCACTGGAACCTCGGAGGTGGAGGTTCAGTGAGCTGAGATCATGTCACTGCACTCCAGCCTGAGCAACAAGAATGAAACTCTATCAAAAAGAAAAAAAAAAAAAGATTTTAATCAGGAAGAGAATGGCCTTCACATTCACTAGTCACTTACGTGTTCCTTCTTCAGTCACCATCCCCAGGCCTTCAGCTTTATTCTGCCTCTCAAATGCATTCAAATCAAGGACACTTGTAATAGAAAGAAACAAGGTTCAGGGCTACACACACTGGGAAAGCGGACTTCTTAAGTTAATGTATCTATTGACTACAAATATCCTGCCCCTGTCTTATGATAAATAAACTAACGCATTCCAGGGTGGTTGAAAGTCTAATGATTCCTTGGCTTTGTGCCAAGCGGTGCTGTCTTAGGTGCCTGTAGCTCACAGACTTTGTTACATATAGGAGAGGGGTCACACACACTTATGGTGACTCTCATTGTCTGTCCAGTTTGATTCTTTTCTTATGAAGATTTAGAAAGGTTTTCCTAATAAAGAAGGAATAATCTGTTTTTAAGATTTCTTCAAGGAAAGTTTACTTCAACTGCACTGATTAATGTTCGCCTCCCATCTTTATCTACTTTCTCTGAGAATCACATAGAATTGTGGTTTCCAGAGCTTAGGATGAGATACAAACTTCCAGATTTCAAAGGGCCACAACTTTTTATGATTGTACATCATTCAAGAGCCTACGGAAGCTGAAGTTCAGCTTTCCATAGGCAATGGTGTCTCCAGGTATTCTGGAACTTACAAGTTGACCTTTATTTTTGTCCCTATTCCCCCCAACCTTCCCAGTCGCAGCCACTGCCAAATTTTACTTAGCCAGGAAGCCGTAGTGCAATCACAAAGCTTGGCAATGAGACCACTATATAATCATGTTATTTCTAAGTAGGGCACATTCCATTTTACTAACAGAGTCTACCTTATTCCCCCAATCTGAAAGGTTTCAAAGAACGTAACTCTCAGGAAAGCTTAAGGCTAAGTCCATTAAGACTCTGCAAAACCTAGCTTTGCCTCTACTACTGGGCAAAGACACGGAGAAAATCCGACATCCCTGTTTTCTTTTTATGGAGTCACATGTTTTGTGATTTAGGTAAACTTCATTTACCCAATTTCATCGCTCAGGCAAAAATGACAGGTAAACAGTGAAATCTCTATTGCCATTTTTGTTTGTTTTT
The DNA here is from genome assembly GCF_001604975.1 of Cebus imitator. Taxonomy (NCBI): domain Eukaryota; kingdom Metazoa; phylum Chordata; class Mammalia; order Primates; family Cebidae; genus Cebus; species Cebus imitator. Next base: position 4,188,057 of record NW_016107434.1, on the reverse strand, counting down.
TCCCAGATTCTGCTAGCAAAAGGGCCTGCTTATCAACACAAAACTATCCTTCTCCTTTGGTTTAGCCATCGGGAGAAAAACATGGGAAAGGACATTTGGACATAGTTGCTTTGAAGCAGCAATTTTGAATCTGAATCTGTGCATCACACATTTCTGATCCTTACTCCATTCCTAAACACCCATTTTGAATGTTTTAATTTCCCTACCACTTAAATATTTTAAAAACATATATTGTATTTACTTGGGTTGGGTGTGATGGTTCACATCTGTAATGCGAGCACTTTGGGAGGTCGAGGGGGGTGGATCATGAGGTCAGAAGTTTGAGACCAGCCTGTGCAACATGATGAAACCCCATCTCTACTAAAATACAAAAAATTAGCAGGGCATGGTGGCAGACACCTGTTATCCCAGCTACTTGGGAGGCTGAGGTGGGAGAGCGGCTTGAACCCAGGTGGCAGAGGTTGCAGTGAGCCGAGATTGTGCCACTGCACTCCAGCCTGGGTGATAGAACGGGACTCCATCTCAAAATAAAATAAAATAAAATAAAATAAAATAAAATAAAAAATAAATAAATAAATAGAAGAAATTGAGTTGCCTTGGTTTTTGCCATCTCTGGGTTCTTATGTACTATTTTAGCCTCAGGCCTGGAGATATTCCATTTTGTTTTCCTGAAAGGATAACAAATGAATAGACTGTTGGTGGGGGAAAAAACCACACAAAGCTGAGAGCAAAGAATTATACTGCAGCTCAGATCTGCTCCCTACTGCCCAGGGTACAATGTTTTACCCAAGGAAATACAGTTAGCAAAATTATAGAGTCCACCAAAGAAATGATGCCCATCTTCCAAATTTTTAAATGGAAAACATAATTGGAGGCAAATAAGCTAGATAATTAAAAGTTTAATTTCTTTAGAATGATTTCCATACTATTCAAATACATATGAATCTTAGACAACAAGCTGACACTTTTCTTAGATTCTGGCTCATCTCTGAATGGAGCAAGTGTCATGACCTACGACTCTTGATGATATATTATTTTTGTGTGAGAGCCGTTCAGCCATAAGGGGTGGTGTAAACAGCTTAATAATATGAATGCTAAGTTCAAAGCCTAGTTTTTTAGGCTATGTCAAAATGTTCCCATGCCAGGATGTACCTCTGTCAAAATGGATGTGTCAAAATTCATACCACCCCAACACACATTCAAACTCAAAGAATTGTTAAGAATAAAGATTAACAAAGTGGGTTTAATAAAACACAGCCTTGAGTCACAGTCAGGAATCCCCCTTCTTTTCTACTGTTTTCTGGTTTGACTTTCATGGGCATACATGTTTGAGGAGAAACTCAATGTGCGCGCTGAGCCTCCTGGGAAAACAGCATGAAAATGGAGGTAAGGAAGGGACCTTAAAAACAACAGCAGTGGGGGGGCGTGTGTATGTGGCTAATGGCAATCACATTTTCCCCTCTGAATGCTAGTTGAATTGTAATCCTGAAGGCTGGAGGAGCAACATCTACTCTCTTAGCTTTCTAAAGTAGGTGACTCCTCTCTCAAAAATTCTATGGTAGGACAGTATACTTTGTGCTCCCCTTCCCCTGCCTCCCTATCCTTAGAGGGAAGAGTTTATTAAATGCTATGGTAGTTTTCCCACATTTACCTGCAAGACTGCATAAGACCAGAAAGGCTTTGAAAGAATCCAGCATCCTTCTTCTCCTTTAGGTAATCTAGCATTTTCTGCAACGGAGATACAGCGTAAAGGGAAAAGCAATGAAAATGATGTCACAGAGCTGACCCTCCCGATCCTGATGGAGAAATCTCCAGCCACATTGGGCTGGACCCTCTACTTATGGAATCAGAATCCCTTGGGGTAGACCTTGTTTATTTTATAAAGGCCCACTGGTATTTCTTCTAGGGCAGATTGACATTCATGGATCTACTGACTGAAGTCCCTCCTATTTGGGAACAAGCACCAAGGCTGTAATAAAGTGGTGTTATCATGAAGCTGTGTTATAATCAGAATAGCTCACACCATGAATTTGCCATATAGGAGCAAGGAGCTTAGCCAGTAAGGAGCCTTGCTGAGAGCATAGTATTTCTTTCACAATGAGGCTTTGTTTCCTGTGTTCTCTCTTACTGGAAGGTAGGAACTTTATCTGACATAATAAAAATTTTGATTTTTAAACAAACAAAAGGCCATGTAGGAAAGTCAACTAATACTAGAGGTAGGTGGTAGAAGGGCACAGAAATGAAGGATCACTTAGAAAATGAGTTTTTACTGAGAAATCTGAGAAATCTGTTTGGGATGAGTTAAAGACTGGGAAAAGTTATACGCAATAATGGTAGTTGTGAATCTGGAGACTCTCAAAGGCCCTGGGATATAACTCTCATGAATGCCAAGGTCTGTTTGAAATTTCACTTCCCTGTACACACAGATGTTTTTAACCAGAACCTGGAGTGCCTGAGAGACACCGGTGCATTCCTGCCTTCTGCAGCCTGTTCCAATTCAGATTGTTGAATGAGTACCATGTGTCAGGTACTTGGCTGTATGCTTCTAGGTGTTACCTCCTTTAATGCTCACTAGGTTGTAGGCTGCAGGATGGCAGGAGTTTTTATTTGAATCATTCACTGCTATACCCTCAGTCCTTACAGCAGAGTCTCGCATGGCCATCAGTCAGTAAACAACTGTTCAATGAATGAATGAATAACAGGTCTGTGAGTTTATCAGCTCCACTTAGCTGATGTGGCTCCTTGCTCAGAGTAAGATAGCTAATAAGTGAAAATAAAGGGCTAAAGCAAAAATCTAATAGGAAATTTTTCTAGAGAATATTTACACAGAAAGTTATCTATTGATGAGAAAACTATATGTTTTTATTTTTAATCCTGGGTAAAACTTCTTTATTAAAGACAAATTTGCCTGAAGGCTCCCAGCCCTGGTTGTGTTCCCAGCTACTCTGATATGACTGGCCATTAAGGACAAACACCAGCTAAGTGATTCTGGGCAGCCCCCCTCTGTAGCAGTCAACTCCTCTTCCCTGAGCATGACAGGTGTCAAATGGGAATACCCCGGGAGCCTGCCCAGCCGCTGTGAGCTCCCATTACCTGTTGCACACCGGCATTGCCTCCATTCAGAATGGCGATCCCCAGCTTCAGAGTTTCAACGACCATTGGGCTCATCTCACCTGCCATGGCAAAGATTCGATTGAATCACTAAGGAAACGGGTGTTAAATCATGCCTACTGGGTCTTAGCAGGACTCTTTAATAACGGCTTTATGTCACAGCATGATATCTTTGTGGAAGTTACATGGGCCCATCCAGAAACTGGGGCAATAACCTTTGCTGGCACTTATCATCTGAAGGACCATCTCTGCGGCACCACGCTCGTGCAGCCGAGCTTGCTGATAGAGGGTTTTCTGCTTCTCCATCTCTTTCTCCTGGAAAAAAAAATCACAGGGAAAGATCAGTTCCCACCCGTCACCATGGAGTTCACTCACAGCGAGGCGAGAGAGAATTTTCCAGTTGCTTAAGGAAGGCAACACATATCAACTCGGATAAAGCAGACCTCTGAAGTTTGTTTCCAGATACTACCCAACTTTCTAAACTGTCCACACATCACTCATATTTTGATGATATGTTTTCCATTTTTTGTACTGATAGAAAACACAGTATACTCCTTTTGGATACCATAATTGTGGGAAGCAACCCAACACTAAAATTTGTTCGTTTTCAAAGTTCTGTTACACAGGGAAACCTGCTGAGGGGCCAACTTGAGTATTTCTGGCTGAATGCAGGAAATGCTCACTCATCTGGAATGCTCAGACCACAGCTAACACTTTTTTTTTTGTTTTGTTTTTGAGATGGAGTCTCACTCCGTCTCTCAGACTGGAGTGTACAGGATGATCTCAGCTCACTGCAACCTCCGCCTGCTGGGTTCAAGCGATTCTCCTGCCTCAGCCTCCCAAGTAGCTGGGATTATAGGCATGTACCACCACACGCAGCTAATTTTTGTATTTTTAGTAGAGATGGGGTTTTGCCATGTTGGCCAGGCTGGTCTCAAACTCCTGACCTCAGGTGATCCACCCACCTCGGCCTCCCTAAGTGCTGGGATTACAGGCGTGAGCCACCTCTCACTTTCTATCAGACATGGGTTATGAGAATGTCAAAGCTTTCCAGATGGTAATTATAGTCATTTGCTTCTGCTGTGTTTCGTCATGTACTTTGTCCATAAAAGAATACAAATAACATGATATAATATATAGTTGAATCTTGAGAATTTCAGGGTCCTGTACTGCCTCAAAATAAACATCACTGTCAACTTGCACTTATAGAATAATAGTGCAAAAACCATTCAAGTGCCTCTGTTGCTCTAATTTTTTAATCTTTTTTTTTTGGTGTTTTTTTTTTTTTTGAGAGACCGGATGCTACTCTGTTGTCCAGTGTGGAGTGCAGTGGTGCAATCAGAACTCATTGCAGTCTCAAATACTTGGGCTCAAGCTATCCTCCTACCTGTCTCCTGAGCCGTTGCATCTATAGGAACACACTACCATGCCCAGGTAATTTTTTATGTTTTGTAGAGATGCAGTCTTCCTACGTTGCCCAGGCTGGTCTTGAACTTCTAAGCTCAAGTGGTCTTCCCTCCCCTGGGCTCCCAAAGTGCTGGGATTATAGGTGTGAGTCACCACACTGGAGCAGATATTTTAGATGTTTTAATTTGTCCTTCTATGGCCTCTGTTACTACAGCAATTGAGTAAAACTTCCCACAAGAACACAGCCAGTGGTTTGCTGACTGGCATACTACCTGCTATCTTTTCACGGGCAGAGAGACAACAGAACCACGGCTAATGCGTGTGCTTTATTAAGGCAGATGTGCCAACTCGCACACTCGTGGTGGGTGAGCCACATATGCTAACGGCAGCACCCACCTCTGAAGGCCTGGCCTATCGGCCTCGGAGGGTGGGTGGCTCTGCTTTTAATCTTCATGAGAACTTACTTCAAATGTTTTTTCCTTGTCTTCATCATCTTCTTCATCCTCACCGCTTTGACAACTCTGGATTTCATGGAGCAGGTAAGGGAGAAGACAGACAACCAAATTAAAGGTGAATCTAATAAACACAACTCTGCTCTGCAAGGGCAGGGCACAGGATGTAATTCACAGGCACTCCAGGACCTCAGCTCGGTGTACAACCAGGAATACTTTGGCCCCTGCAGGGTAACATTTCTACTGTAAATGCCATCTTCACAGTTTCCATAGAATTCAGAAACGAGAAATGAGAACACAGAGCTCACATCATCTAAGGGGACCTGGCTGGTTTAACCACAGACTTGAACTCTTCTTACTAAAGTTCTGGTGTAAATGGGAGACAGGAATGCAGGGAGCTGCCACTTCCTAGATACAGCCTCAAGGGCATGGCAGTAAGATTGGAGATAGCTCCTAGGCTGTGATTCCTAAAGTGGCTCTTCCCACTGGGGGCCTGTGGTACAGCTGGATAAAGGGATATATGCTCCTATGCCCCAACACATCCTTTCTGCCTGACATAAAAGTTTCCCTTTTTCACTCAGCATTCCAGAGGTCACCATCTTTCTGGGTGACACTGAACATCTCTGGTCACACTGCCTCTTTCAGGACACTGGGAGCTCTCTCTAGTTTCTAACCTTCACCTGTGAGAACTGTTTGATGTATTCTGAACATTGACTGAAAACACAAGGGCAGTCTGTGTGCCCGAGCCCCATTTAGCTGGCTTCAGAAATGTCAATGTGAACCTCTCCACCAGCACCCATTGTTTCTGCAAAGCTTCAAGGTTTCCTTAGGAACACAGTGAAGTAGCTTACTAATATCATCCCTATGGCACATGAATTGTGCAATGCCTGAAACCTATGTCATGACAAAGTCCCAGGCCTGCTATTCAACATGACAATTTTCATGTGGCTGAAGAGGTCTAAGGGAAGACAAAAGACAGAAACAATGGGTAGAAAACCTGGGTGTACCTTGGCCATCATGCTGGAATAGGAGGTGTACAAAGGGTCGTCTTCCAATTTGCTGGAAAGAATGGAGGACATAATTAGCAGGCTACTATTTTGTGTCTGTCTGTGTGTGTGTGACAGAGTTTCACTCTTGTTGCCCAGGCTAGAGTGCAATGGTGTGAGCTCAGCTCACTGCAACCTCTGCCTCCTGGGTTCAAGTGATTCTCCTGCCTCGGCCTCCCCAGTAGCTGGGATTACAGGTGTCTGCCACCATGCCCGGGTCATTTTTTTGTATTTTTAGTAGAGATGGGGTTCCACCATATTGGCCAGGCTGGTCTTGAACTCCTGACTTCAGATGACCTGCCTGCATCAGTCTTCCAAAGTGCTGGGATTACAGGCATGAGCTACAATGCCTGGCCTTAGCAGGCTACTTTTTGGACCCCACATGGAAGACTAAGTGTCATATAAATCTCAAATTTTAAGTACTAGTGCATTAATTCAGAAAATCCCCTCCCCCATTCCAATTCTTAGAAACCACTCTGGAAATGTGAAGCAGCATTGGCTTAACATGGAATTCAGAGATGAAGGTTATAGTTTTAGGCTGTTTAATCTTCAGCTCAGTGTCTGACACAGAGCAGGCTGTGGCTTGATGCAGTTTCCCTAGACATATCTTGATGGCCAAAAATAAGGCAGCAAGGAGGGCTGCTCAAATCTGGCTTCCCCTTTCCACTCACTGCCTTCAGAGTGAGGAAGTTTAGGAGTGGACACCAGTATCCTTGGTGCCTGGGAGAAGCAGGTGTTCTGGTGGTTCTGACCTCCTCTCCGTGAGAGCGTTGCGGCTAAAATAGAGAATGATCTGATGTAGTGGGTCAGGTTGTTTTTCTGTCTCTTCTTCCTCCTCCTCTTCCACCTTTGGAGATTTCTACACAAACCAACACAGATAGGTTTTAGGCATGAATTTAATCTCGTGCCACGCGACTGCATGCTAACAAAGAGAACGTGAAGCGCAGGCACAGAGCGCATCAGACTAAAGCACAGAATGAAACCACTATGTCATAGATTTATTTCAGGATAGAAACCCTAAAGGTGCAAAGTTTGAGATATATGTGTATATATGTATAGATATGTATTTTTATTTCTACAGCCAATCAAAGAAACATTCCAATTTTAGGTTAAAACAAAAAGCAAAAGGCTGCCCATAAAGGGAATAGCTGCATACCCCAATCAGCAGACCTTTCATGCAAGCTCTGGGCACCCAAGTCCAGGAGGGAAACCCCACAGTCACCTGAGAGACTGGCTCTCTCAGGCCAACAGTTGACATTTCTTTTGCAAAGCTGGGCTCGACATGTGGGTGGGGCAAGAGTTACAAAGCATTGGGACCATTTTGGGTCTAACGCTATTCTAGATTCAACCCAGCAAAACATTTCTCTTTCCTAACCAAACTCTTCATTCTAAAATCCTTGTTGCTCCTGAGAGCTGCCATCCTGAAGCTGCAAGCCTCGCCCTTCTCCTTTGATCAGGTCTTTTCTTTATCACCTTTCACAGAAAGAGAAACAGCAGCTAATATCAGAGGTAAAAGTGAATTTTCTAGCAGTGACAGAGGCAGCAGGGTGGACTGTATTTGGTAAATTGATGAGAACTACATGGGTTGTATGAATGGTTCAGAAGAAGTAGAGGGCTGAAATGACGGTCATTGTCAACTTCACACTCATCTAAAAACTGAGAAAACCAACCAAGTGTCTTTCTCACCAACAGGAATATATGAGAACAATGAAACACATAAAGATAAGGGGAGGGAAGACAGGAAAAGGCTTTAAAAAAGAAGGAAAGAAACACAGGGTGACAGGGAAAGATACAAAGACATTTGGAAAAGAGTGACTATCAGAAACACAGGACAAGATGAACAGAGAGAGTGAGTGGTAAGAGAAAAAGGTTCGTGAGAGAAGGAGAAAAAGAACCACAGGTTGGCCAAAGAAGAGGAGGGTTTATTTTCTCTCTGAACCAGAATGAGGCTCTGTGGCACCTCTGCAATAAGCTTTTTCCCCTCGTGTGTCATTTTAAGTGGCTTTGGAGCATGAAGTCTGTTAGAGACAAGGCATGCCAAATTTTCTGAAATGCCAAATATAGAAATGCAAGATGCAGAAAGGATATTTGTATCCATCTTCCCCAAAGCAGAACCACCGAGTGAGAATGTGGGGCTTTGGCTCGGGTGCCTCCTGCAACCAATGGTGCTCAAAACTTCACTTAGCATGAACCCCCCATAACATGGCTGTGCATTTCAAGAAGTATTAGTTGTTAATAGCGACGATGATGAGCGCCTCCAAGTGAAAATTCATCCTCTGGCTCTTAGGGCCATTAGCAGAGCCTCCCCTGAGCATTTACACAGTCAGTTGCTTTCAAATTTATACACATGATTCCTTGTGAATGTTTAACTGTTACAACCACACACATGAATTCAAAAATCCAATTCATCCACACCCATATCTGCTCCCAGGGGAGTCAGTACTTACAGCCAAATCCTGTACTAGTTTCTCTTCAAAGGAATACTCCTCTGTTTCTATCCAAAATCTCTGATAGCCATGGAGGAAGAGGTTAATAGAGCGGTGCCTGAGCAGAAGGGGTGAGAGGGAGGTCAAGAGGGAACTTGTTCTTTTAGTTTGGGCAGTTAATGGTTAGTAAGAAGGATAGACTTTTGTACAATTTTTATCTTCTGATTGGTCAGGGTAGCCAGTAGCACATCATAGAATTCACTTCAAAGAAATCAGAACCCTCTAACGTGGTGGGTCTTGAATATTAGAGCACCTTCTGAAAATGACAAGGGTTAGCAAAAGACATGGCAGTTATCTCTAATCCTAATCTGTTCTCACAGAGACTTTATCACATTTCCTCTCCATGGAGAAATTAGGGCAAGTAACAGAGCTGAAGTATTTGCTTCATATGGCAATTTTGTTCTTCCTTTAGGCTGATCACCTTTCTAGGTAATCCAATCTAAGTCATGCCGATCATCAGTGGTTTAGTCTTAGAGATGCCAAAAATACCACAGGGTGGCTTCTTTTCATTCTCCAAGTAACCAGACTGGCAAGGCGTTCCAGCTTTTACTTAGCAAAGCGAGGTTTAAGCATGGTATGCCACTAGCGTATTTTCTGCGTGCCTCATGGATCCTAGCTATGTCCCCAGCGTGTGGGGGCACTGAATAACTAGCATGGGCCACTCCCGATAAGCCAGGATTGACTTCTGGGAATATCAGCCACTGCAAAGCAGCCAAGTGTTTACAGAATGTGAGGACACTGGTAAGGGGGGAAGGGGAGAGGAGGAAGATAAAAGTCTACACCAGAGCCATTAAGCCCTGGTCATGGTTTCTGGAAGAACACTGCCCTTGCCATCTTTCTTCAAATCTGACCAATCAGAATTCTTCTTAAAAATTGTACAAATTTGTGTTTTTATGGTAACGTTAAATCATGGTCAATAAAGGAGGAGTGTGCAGAGAATGAGCAGGTCTCTCCACAGGTTACATTACCATTAAAATGGGTATAAGCCTGTCATACTGAGTTTTTTCATTAACTTTTTCCAGCCAAACTTGTTGAAAGGTGCTCAGGAAGAAATTACTAATTTTGTGTCTGGAGAGAAGCATACAGGTTTTCTTTTAAAAACTAGCATCAGAGAAAGTTTCCACATAACAAAATAAGTCCCTTAAACCCTTTAGTTTGGGAGATTCTATGAGTTAGATCATCACAGGGTGGAGAAGAGGAGTTGTCTCCGGCATTAGCTTCACTGTTGTTATGAAATCTACTTCCAGTCCTCCGTGCCAAAGAGATCACCCACAGCAACTCCTCTAAAACAACTGGGTTAGGGACAGTCATGCTTCATGAAGGACAAAGTGAATTCCTGGACGTGCTCTTACTCGTACAGAGTAGAAGTACTAAAGACGCAGCCCAGATATGTAAGGATGGTGTAATATCTTCCGTAGATTTAGGAAAAAAAATGATTTTATTTATGTATTTATTCTTCTGGTGAGACAGAGTTTTTGCTCTTGTTGACCAGGCTGGAGTGCAATGGCACAATCTCAGCTCACCGCAACCTTTGCCTCCTGGGTTGAGGCGATTCTCCTGCCTCAGCCTCCCGAGTAGCTGGAATTACAGGCATGTACCACCACACCTGGCTAATTTGGTATTTTTAGTACAGACGGGGTTTCTCCATGTTGATCAGGCTGGTCTCCAACTCCTGACCTCAGGTGATCCGTCTTCCTCAGCCTCCCCAAATGCTGGGATTATAGGAGTGAGCCACTGCGCCTAGCAAAATGCTTGTTTTTGAGAGATGTAATTTCTGCTTAGCTGTCCTGGCCCTAGAGACATGTACTTAGAGCTGGGCTCTTTCAGAGGCCAACTTAGCACAGTGTCAGACAGGAATCTCAACCAGATAAGGAAGGAAACACATTGATGTTTCGACACTTCCAGAAAAGAAACACAAATTATATGCACTTTTGCTTTTTCTACTGGGTTATGAGTTTCACTTTTCTGTCAGGACTTCAGCAGCCTGAATGCCCGATTGCTTGACCTTGTTTTTCATCTTTCTATTCATGAATTCTACCTGATTTCATAGGAAGTGGCTCATTATCTTCCAAAGACAGTAATCTGTTTCTTGACAGAGATCTGTTGGAACAGGGCAACACGGGGAAAGAAGACAATCTAAGTGTAAAAATTACGACCAAATTCGTCATTCTAAGATGAAAGGCAAAACACGCTATGCAGATACAATGAATTTTTTTTCTTTTGAGATGGAGTCTTGCTCTGTCACCCAGGATGGAGTGCAATGGCATGATCTCAGCTCAATGCAACCTCCGTCTCCTTGGGTTCAAGTGATTCTCCTGCCTCAGCCTCCCAAATAGCTGGGACTATAGGCATCTATCACCATGCCTGGTATTTGTTTGTTTGTTTGTTTTTTGTATTTTTAGTAGAGACAGGGTTTCACCATGTTGGTCAGGGTGGCCTCGAACTCCTGACCTCAAGTGATCCGCTCACCCTGGCCTCCCAAAGTGCATGAGGTACTGTGCCTGGCTGAGACCATGATTCTTAAACATCTTCAAAGACCCTAATGAAGAAAGCCAAGGTGGCCAGTTGGCTCAGGAGGAGGTTATAGGCTACTGTTGACAAATGATCGCCAAGTTCCACAATTTAATGAAAATAAAATGTCAAGCATAGGAATAGTCCTTCATCTGATATTTCAGATAACACATATATTTCCATAAGCTTCAGAATATACTTGTCTAAGTCAGTTTCTTTTCCCTGATCAAGTGAGAACATTCCTACGGATCTGATAGTCAATGAAGCAGAGGCTGATATTCAATTACTAGCTTTGTTTACTGACCCAAGGCCCGATCTTACCTACTCTGTGATGAGTCTGAGGACAGGAATGTCACCACATCATCAAAGACACTGAATGACTCTGGGTGGGCAACTCTGGGCCAGTGTGTCAGATACTATTCCCTATATTGACAAGGATGTGTCACAAACTTTTCAGAAAAAGCTTCAAATATTTTTTACTTCAAAGTAGAAGCTGAAACACCTGAAGACATGGTGCCTCTGGCAAGCCTCTTGAGGCATCTGCAGCCTTTTTATATTTTGACAGTTAGTACACTGTGCTAAAAGATTCTCAAGTTACATTTCTGTACCTGCTGAGGAAATGGCAATTTTAGTGTCAAGGACCTGAGCAGAGAAATACTGTTTGACCCGTTGATAGAAGTTGGGGTAAAATGTTTCAGAAAAACAGTTGTCTTCTTTCCAGGAGACTTTACATGCTAACAAAGAATCCCACCTCAGCAAAAGTAACGTACTTCCATACGCTTACTTGGCTGACTTCAGGGTACAAATGGTGAGCTGGCAGGAATGGGATCTAGAGAATCTCATCTGGGTTCAGTTTTCATGCTTACCTTGATTGTCTTAGCCAGGCCCTTACATTATGCAGACCACCATAGCTCCATAGGCCAAGGATTCCAATTTCTATTCCTTGGATTAAGAGCGAGAGAGCACAGCTGTGGGAGGACACCTCCATTCCCATCACTGCCTTACATGCCAGGAAAAAAGACAAAATACTTGCCTGGGCAGGTTGTAGAGAGGGGCCATTCTGAAACAGGCCACCACTGCCCGTTTGCGTTGCTTTGATAATAGTTTGTGCCAGACGGCCTTCTTGGACCTCAAAGGCTGTTCTACCTGAGAAGAAATCACGCAGGTTGGTACACATTAGACTGATCTTTTGGGGGCAGAAGCTAGTCACCTGTAGCCCAGACTTCTTAATCCTAGAAGAATTTTGGCTTCTCAACTGTAGTTAGCACAATGCACCCAGCAGCAGATGATTTCAGTTGTGAAGGTCTTAGGTTTTCCTCTTTCTCCCAATTGCTTTTAGTCATTTATTGTCTAATAGCAGCTTATTAAATGGTAGGGGACTTAAATGGGGCATTTCAGTGAATGGCAAGAATGCACAAAACACTGGAGGGGAAATAATGGAGAGATCTGCTATGACAGGGCATCGAGAAGGCACGTGGAGGTGATCTGGGACAATCCTTGCTCCTTGTTTTCTCAGTCTTATGAGGGCACTTGTACCTGACAGCTGAGTGTGAAGAGGAGCTTGGTATTGTTCGGGGTGTTTCTACTTCCCCATTCCTCCGGGCAGATGCTCCTTACCTGTTCCAGGTGGAAGACAGCGGCTGAAATTCTCTGCACACGCTCCACTGTCTTTTCTGGATTGAAAGGCTCTTCACTCTTCAAAACATCCTTGTAGAGGTTCAGCTGCCATTTTACAGCTGGGTCATCAGACTGAAAATAGAAGCATACTCATAAGATGAGAAATTTCCCGTACCTCTTCTACCGAAGAAGCCTTTTGGTCCTGCCATGGTTCCATAGGAGTCAAGACGCTCTTCTATTATTGTTTCACTTTCATTTTCTCAATTATCTTCTGGAACGCTGTAGATGCTCTATAGGAACTTCTCATTCTAACCTCTACGTCTCTTAATGCTTCTGTCATATGTTCAATCTCGTCATCTCTCTGTGTTGCATTTTGGATGATGTCCTTAAAGCACTCCTCTAATTTATAACTTCTTGTTTCAGCTATTTCTAGCCTATTTTTAACCCATTTACTAGGTTTTTAATTTCAATGACTATTTTTTATTTTTATAATGACTATGAAGTCTTTTTTCAAACCCATCTCCCCTTCTCCTTTTAAAGAATATAACATCCAATTATTGCTTTACAGGTTCTATTACTTCCTTTATATCTCTTTAAATGTTTTAATCATATTTACATTTACACCTCTTTCAATAGCTCCTTATGCTTGAATTATTCTCTTTGTTTCATATGATGACTAACAGATTTCCTGATGTGCTTTCTAATAAAAAAAATGAGCTTGTCTTCAGGAAGAATTTTACTTATAGGTATCTCAGTTTATATTTTAGGAGGTGGAGACTCTCCAAGTGGTTTAACGGGTTTCTCTGTGGAATGGTTGTGGGTTTTATTGGTTCAAGGCTAACTTTATGGAAGTTTCTTGCTCTGTATTTATGCACAGTGTGGGTAATTAGGTCCCTATTCCTCTTCGTTTATGATTATTAAAAAACCAAATCCTTAAGATTTTTTTCTGACCCTTGAGATTTCTTTTTATTGCCTTTTTTTTCTAGTATATTTTATTCACCATTCCTCTATGTTTGGGATGGAAAGGAAAGGCTTTTTGTTTTGGCTTAGTTTTCCATCCCAGGGCATAATGTACCTGAGGAAAGAGTTGTTCAGATTCACAGGCTTTAAAACATCTCAAATGGCCTTTAAAATCAAAGTTGTATTTTTTTTTATTGTACCAACTAGACACAAAATTATTTTGTTTCAAAATCTCTTTAGAGCAGGAGGTGCTAAAACTTCTCCCAGGTGTCCATTGCATGGTTTAACAAGATTTGCAGTTAGTAAATTCTGAGACCTAATCTACACTCTCCCTGCTATGGCTTGACATGCACATAATGGGAAATTGGAATAGATGCGTTATTGGAGTCCTCTTTGTATTCTCTTTGCAATAGCAAAGAACACAAATTAAGGGCAAAATAAAATAAAATAAGGGCAGTTTACGTATCAGTAATTAAAAAAAATAAAGGAGACAGCTAGTCCTACCAATTAAACACAAATAACCCAAAACTCTTTTTGGAACACATATAAGAAACATGAGTAAATTAATCGAAAAGATGGAACCCTGCAGGCAGAAGGAAAGCCTGTGTGAGTTCTCACTGCCTTCAAGTCATCACCTTTTCCTGCAAGTGCAAGTTGTTCCGCAGATGTTCTTTGACCTCTTCATCTGTGTCCCTCTGTGGAAAGAGATGTCAAATTTTATTCCTGGAGATCACCATGGAACTGTCAAGCAGCATATGGGGATAATATGGAGAGTCAATGCACACTTTTGCTGGGATCTTTATTAGAAGAACAAAAGAAAAAATATTACAGAGATTTGTCCGGAAGGGACACACTGACTTCCAAGCCCATTTTAAAGATGAGGGCGTGTTGCCTCCATACACACTGGTTTCTGCTCATTTGCCCCCTGCTCCCCAAGGGAAGAGGACAAACCATTTTGGGGGCTGAACACCTAACACTACACCACCTGGGTCACACACTCAGCCCAGTCAGATAGGCAGCTTACATGGCTGTATCGTGATTTTGCAAGGGAGATCAGCTCCTGGTCTCCTGGAGTGCACATATTCAAACCAATGGGCAGCATTTTCTTGAGCGCAGCCACGATGAGGGAGGTCTGGATGGAATACAAGTCTCCCCGCCGCTTTGTCTTCTTCCGCTCCTGGTCCTGTCCTCCAGACTAGGAGATGATGTTGGAATAAACAGAGAGGGGCTCGGTGATTCTCCAAAAGAAATGGCCTCATGTCAGAGGCTGCCTGCCTCCTTGTGGCCCTGTCAATATAGACCAGGCCTTACTACACCTTAAAGGACAGTGAAAACAGTGTGTTAAACAAGAACGAATTAGATATCCATAAAAGACTAGCCTTAACCCTGAGCCTTCTCCTTCTGCGCATGCACACACAACCACATAACTAAACACACATCACAGACGCCTATGGTCTTTGCTCACCCACTTCTGGACTGAACAAGTAAACTGGTGTTCTACAAAAACAATGATTTGGTAACTGACAAAAATGACCCCAGAAACGTTCTGAGAATTCTGATGCTGGGAAATCACTGAAAATGTGAAAGAGCATCCACCATAGAATAATTGCCCTGTGTTTCCAAAGCTGAAGCTGGTGTTTTGGAGAACCTCACTTAGACTCCCCACCATGGGCAATGCATATTCTTATAGGAAAAGGAAAATCTAAAGTAGGGCTGCTTTGGAATCCAGCTGAAGGAAAGTTAGGAGAAAAACCTGAAGACATGAAAGAAAGGAACTCCTCAGTTCATGGAAGCTTGCACCCATCTTTGGCTTTTGACTTCTCATCCTTTTCAGAGAGTTCACTCAGTGAAGTTGTATTAAGAGAGGAATCCAGGCCAGGCGCAGTGGCTCACACCTGTAATCCCAGCACTTTGGGAGGCTGAGGCAGGTGGATCGCCTGAGGTCAGGAGTTTGAGAGCAGCCTGGCCAACGTGGCAAAACCCCATCTCTAATAAAAATATAAAAGTTAGCCAGGCGTGGTGGCACACGCCTGTAATCCCAGTTAACTGGGAAGCTGAGGTAGGAGAATCACTGGAACCTGGGAGATGGACCAGGAGTGAGGTGAGATCATGCCATTGCACTCCAGCCTGGGCAATAGAGTAAGACTCTGTCTAAAGAAAAAAAAAAAATGAGAGAGAGGAATCCAATGCACTGGGCTATGATACAACAGCAGCCCCAGGCAACCCACTAAGAATCCTCAGCATCCACAGCACAGGGAGATCGCATGGTGGGTCCAGGTGGGCTTGAGGAAACAAGGCACTGTGGTGACTCAATTTTCATGATTCCAGGTTCCAGAGAAGCAGAAGTGCTCAAGTGGTACGTGCTTGCATGACTTGGCCTCAGTGGGCACTTGCTAGAAGTGGGGAGGGCTGGGTAGCAAGAAGCATGTCAGGGACCCTGGGAAAGAAGGAAGTGGTGCTCACCAATGCTTTGCGCTATAAGGTACCATGGAATGTTTGCAGCAATGAGGGGCAGCACTGTGATTTACTGTGACATACAGACACGGGGCTCTGGGAGCACGCCAGACGCCTCCCCGGGAACTGGCACACAAGACCTGGTCCTCCTGGCCTGGGGCAGAATTCATTTTATGGGAAAAGGCTTTTGAAACAGAAGAGTATGGTCGGAATTCACACTGTCTTGGGACTAATCTCTTTAAATTGCCTTCCAAAGGGCAAAAGAGTTTCATAATTATTAATGGACACCTTTAAGAACAGTGAAATTTCTTTCAGCACTTGTGGTGGCTGCACTTTCAGGCAGCCGTATCACAGTATCACAGAAACCACAGTGAAATCCCTGGCCAACAGAATCCCAGTCTGGCCAAACATTGCCAGAAAATTCTACTGGTTGCAGGGGTACCTGGTATCCAGGCTCCAAAACACCAGTCAGCCCCTGGACAGCAGTGGGAGGGGCAGTAAGAAATATGAATAGAGAGAAAGAAATGCGGCTAAGAGGAGCAGGATCCTGGTGTTCCAGAAAACAGCACGAAGGGAAAGCTGCTTCACACAGGCGGTGCGAGCGCCGACTCCCGCTGGCTGAGTGGTTGCTGGACTCCTCACCATTCTACCACCAAGTTTAAAATTCTAAAGCTTGCGACTCAGGGCAAAACTCATTTATGGTCTAAATTACCCTTGAAAATGTTTCAAATCATCCATAAAACATAGAACCTGGTTATATGTATATAAACTATATGATATCACATATGTATACATGTAAAATGTAAATGCTAATACACAGTATGCAATCGAATAAATATGCTTAAAAGTGTAACTGTGGATTCGAGTACAAAACCTAAATTATTTCCTGCTCACTCTCTATTTGATGGGCCAATTTAATGTTGTTCTAAACATAAAAGCTGCATATGCAATATGACTCCAAAGTGCCTGCTACTTACATAAAACATTTACGATTCTCCCCAACACCCTGAAATATTAACAAGTCAGTTTTGTAAATGAGAACAGGATTGCTCAGGGAACTGAAGCAATTTTTCTAAGAGCACATAGCAAGGAAGTCTCTGAGCTATCCAGATGCAGGTCTATCTCGCCTGGGCTCCATCTTCCTTTCCTAACTAAGAGCTGCGTGTGCCCTGGTTCCTGTGCATCTCCCTTTCTTCACTGTATGGTGTAGAGAGGAGGGTTTAGGAGAATGGCAGCTGACACACATTAAGTAAGAGGAAGAGAAAATGTTCAGTGATAACCTGAAACTGTACCTGGGAGATTCTCCCACGGTAGTCTTTGGAAGACTCGCTTTGATTCATGGGAGACTTACACAGGAGGCAGGACATCTACAGTGGGAAAGGGCTGAGACCACTAGTAAAAAACGAGACTCTGACCCTGGGTAGCACCATGAGGAGCAAGTCTCCTGGGTCCTCAAGCCCTGTCACTCATCCCTATCTCTGTTAGTGTGGTGGCTGCCGACAGGGCAGCTGCAGAAGGGAGCAGAGATAGCAAGGAGACCTCGGTTAGGGTGAGGCTTGGCTGGCTTCCCCGGCTTCCCCATTCCAAGGGTGGGTAGGCCTACATTCACTCTTTGACAGGCAGTTGTCTTCCCTGGAGCAGGCCTGGGGGACCTCCAGGCAGGAAAATCCATTCTGTACCACCCCCATGGTGATCACAGGGCAGATGGGGCCAGAGCCTGGTACCTCTAACACTAGGACAGAAAAGACACGTCATGCATTTGACCTGTACCTTTACTTGCATGGCCTGTGTGGAAAGACAAAAGAAAAGAAACAAGGAGAAGAGTCAGTTAGTAAAAGCAGGGCTCCACGGCATAAGGCATCATATGTTAGTTAAAGCTTCTTAGCCCCCGTTTCTCAGCCAACACAGCAGAAACTCAATGGTTCTGGAAGCCAGTAGAGCATGGCATGAAGAGTGAGTGGGAAGTTAGGATGGAGGTTAATTTGGTCAAAGGACTTAAATCCAGACCAAGCAATCTACTTCTCGGGTAAAGCCAACCCAGAAGCAGCCTTCCAGAGTGTGTGGCACTTGGACCTGAACCAGGCTGGTCTTCAGATCTGGCCACCCACAAGAACTCTCTAGATCTAAAGTCTTTGCCCCTTTCACCTCGCTCCTTTCACCTGGGTGGACTGTACACAATCTGTCATGTAACTAAAGAACCCAGTATTCTTTCTTCCTTCTACCCACCACATTATCAACTCCAGCACATCTGTGGCTACACACAGAAAAGGAGAATTGAACTAAGAGACAATGCTTGTGCGCATGTTAAAAGAAGGTAGTACAGGCCAGTCACAGGGGCTCATGCCTATAATCCCAGCATTTTGGGAGGCTGAGGTTGGATGATCACTTAAAGCTAGGAGTTCAAGACCAGCCTGGGCAACATAACCACTGTCTTTACAAAAAAAAAAAAAAAAATCAGCAGAGTGTGGCGGAGTGTGCTATATAGTCCCAGCTACTGGGGAGGCTGAGGCAGGAGGATCACTTGAGCTCAAGAGTTTGAGGCTGCAGTGATCTATGATCACACCACTATACTCCAGCCTGGGCAGCATAGGGAGACCCTGTCTTAAAAAAGAAAAAAGAAAGGAAAAAAGAAAAAGAAAAAAGATTTATTAACAAAAAGTACTCTAGGAATATCCAAAGTGATTCAGGATCACTAAACAACCCAAAAGATGGAGCATTTCCCTTCTTGTGCTACAACCTTTAAACATACCCTAGGTCGAGGTTACAGATTCTAATTTTATTTGTTCTGTCACATATTGCTAAGGTTGGTTAACTCACTACAATTTTCTAATGAAATGCTTTTTAAAAATTGGTGGCAGAAACATTTATTTTCTTTCATTGTCTTCCTTTTTTTTCCTCTCTCTTAAGAGACAGGGTTTCCCTATGTTGTCCAAGCTCATTTGGAACTCTTGGCTTCAAGTGATCCTCCCTCCTTAGCTTCCTAAAGTGCTGGGGATTACAGGCATGAGCCACCATACTGGCCCATGTTTTATTTTCTTATTAGAAATTTACAGATTCCTATACCTTCAAAATCATTTCATCTCCCCATGCTGACATCACAGACTGTCACCAGTAGTTAGTTTATAATCAGACAGTTGATTTTGTGTGTAGAACTTAAAAGACAGACACAGAGTTTTGCAGGGTAAGTGACTTTAAGGACACACCACAAAGGGATGACATAGGGAGACCTGGCATCAGGCTACTGAACAAAGACAAGCCTGGGCCATGGGAAGCTCTTCTCCCACTGAGAGGTAACTGAAGCAATGATGAGTCAATACAACCAAAGGAGACTTTCTGAAAGTCAGAGAATGAGAGGCAAGAGATAGAGTGAGAGGAAGAGGACAGTGAGGGAAGGAAAAAAATGGTGGTGAGAGGGTGAGATGGAGAGAAGGGAGGGGAAGAGGCAAGTGGGGGAAAAGGAGGAAGGGTGACAGGGGAGAGGAAGGGGAAAGGAAAGGGAGAGGAAGAGGATGAGTGCGCGTGTCCGTGTGCACATTCACGAGAGAGCGCGCATGCACACATGCCGGTGAGTACACAGCAGAAGCGCAAGAACAAAGAAAATGAAAATAAGAGAAAAATGGGGTGGGTGAGGGAATGAAAGAGGGAGTGTGAACAAGAAAACTCACACATATAAGTGTGAATGCCCTTGAAAAACTCAAAGATAGCTTCTAAAATATTTCCTGTCCCCTTTCGATCCGCTGAAATCACGCTTCATGGGGTGGAGTGGCTTTGATCCATGAGGCACTCTAATATTTCCTGCATCACAACATGTTTTATCTTACTGTTTATAACTTTGGCCAAGGAACTGGCATTTCTTGGGCTGACCACGTTCTAACTTACCATTCCCTCTGAAGAAGCTGCTGTTATTTTTCCAGAAACGAAAAAAGTTTCAAAACAAAATGACACAAAAAACACTTGCTCAGCTTAGTTACATTAAGCTTAACATACATTTGCAAACTGGTGTTATATACACGAAATATACAATGAGCTCTCACAAGCAAAATCTGCTTTGACTGCCAGGAAAATAATGTATCTTGGAACTGACCTTCAATTAGTCAAGTAGTAACAGCGTGGCTCACTGTACATTTTCTCCACTTCCTTTCCATTTGCAATGGCATATGTGGTGTATGTGGCATGCAGCAATCACACACCCATACCTCTGCAAATCCTGCCATATGCACTGAGGCTGAATTCAACACCAGAATTCAATTAACAGTGGAGATAAAAGCAAGTACAGGTCTCTGTTCAGATTGGGTAACAGAGAGAGCATCTCAGTGCAGGGAGGCAAAGGCAATAGTCAGCCAACCAAAAATGAAGAATCCCCCAATCCCTAACCCCTCCATATATAGTTCCACAGCCAAAAAATACCAGAAATGGCTATGAGTTACTGCTTTTCAGAGGCATGGTATCTCTTTTTCTGAAATAATGCACTACATTTATCAAACATTATTCTATCCTAGAGATATTGTTGAAACTGACTTTAAACCAGAACATCTTAGTACGTTGGGAGAAGTCAGGCAGTGAGCTCAGCCTCATTCTGCAGACTGCTAAATTGGGACCCAGAGGAGCTGTAAGGTTTAGCTCTAGCCGACAGCTGGGCCAGGGGAAAGACTTATCTTCCTTTCACATTCTGGTCTATTTATTGCTACACTGTGTCTCAAAGCAGGCAATGGCAACAGGATGAATACTTGTGACCCCGAGGACAATGGCAAATATCATTCAACATTTAGGGAGTGTCCTCTCATCCATTTGTTACTTTGTAATTTTGACCCTATCCCATGTGGCTTAGAAATAACTGGCAAATGACAACAATGGAAACGAAACAAGACTTTGCTTCTACAGACTAACCAGACCAGCACCGAAGAGGCCCAAATTCTGAACATGACCATCCTTTGTCAAGAAACAAACACTCCCTTTTACTCATTTAGTGATGTGAATGAACAAAATGTCCTGTTAGTTTGTCAGTAGGTGGGTTTTGAAATGCCATTTTCTGTAACCTCATCTCTTTCCGAATGTAAACCCAAGGACCTTTAGCATGCATTCATTACCAGAGGATTGAGATGTCTTTGCCATTTCTGCTCATCCAGGATCCAGATCCTGATATCAGAGTCATTTTCATTGCTTTGTGACCATTCCCTGACAATCCCAATGGATGCTCGCTGGTTCAGTCCTGAGCCATTGAATCTACCTCAATTTGAAGATAGGGCCAGGTAGGGTGGTTCACTCCTGTAATCCCAGCACTTTGGAAGGCCAAAGCAGGTGGATCACTTGAGGTCAGGAGTTCGAGACCAACCTGGCCAACATGGCAAAACCCCATCCCTACTCAAAATACAAAAATTAGTTGGGCATGGTGGTATGTGCCTGTAGTCCCAGCTATTCAGGAGGCTGAGGCAGGAGAATCTCATGAACCTGGGAGGCGAAGGTTGCAGTGAGCTGAGATCACACCACTGCACTCCAGCCAGGGCGACAGAGTGAGACTGCTTCTCAAAAATAAAATAATAATTAAAAAAAAAGAAGATAGTATGGAATCTGTCTGGGATTTACTGACTTTCTGTAGGTAGATGGGTCAAAGAAGAGGCTGGGATAGCTGTAAGAAGACCTGCAGCGGCAACTTAAGATAAGCTAGCTGTCCCAGAGAGGCAGATGTGAGAAAACCCTACCTTGTCTACATCATGTGACGGTCAATGTGTTTACCAAAAGGAAAATTTAAAATGAATTTTAGAAAATCAAATAAAATCATCTAAAGCACAAAAGAATCCTTTTGCAGCAAAGATTACTCATGAACGTGATCGCTCTACTTTGCATGTATGTAATTTTGTCTAAATTTATTAAGCAGTACATACTAAAAGTGTATACTTAGAGTATATTATAAACTTTAACAGTTTCTATATGTTGGAAGAAATGTGTCAACGTAAATAAAAGGGACAGAAAGCTCAGAATGATTGCAGCTGACCACAGCCAGCTATGCGTCGTAGAGCTCCAGGTGCTAAAGTTTTCATTTTCGGTGTTATACCAGCCCCTATCTGTAGCTTATATATGAGACCTCCATCCCAAATCGTTATTTGGAAAGATGCCCAAGGGCTTTGTTACAATCCCATGACACTCATCTTTCCAGAACTGACTTTTACTTCGGAAGGGTCCCCATGCACCCTCCACCTTGATGTTCCTCCAAGGCTGCACTGTACCAGCAGTGAGAGAGACACACATCTCAGGTATTACATGTCACTTGCACTGGACATATACAATCAACCCTCATTGAGGCACATTTCTCAGGGGTGCAGAGTCAAGGGTAAGCCATAACAGCTGGTAACAAAACATCTCATTTAAGTAGGTTTTGCTTTTGTATGTACACCTGAAGAAATATGTCTGAGAAGTCTCTTAAATCAAAATAATGAAGCCTCAGTGTGCAGAGATGACTCAAGAGGAGCTGGGAGTCTTGTGGCCATTGTATTCCTGCTATGCTCCTCTCTTTAGGTTACTCTTTCTGGATGTCTGGAATGCCCTCTTTCAAACATTTCCTACAGGAAATGGACAAATATTTGGCTCTCTGAGTGCAACTGTCATGAAAAATAAACAGAAGGCATTAAGAGACCAACATAGCTGGAATAAAACAGGTATTGAATATTACAGACAGGAGGCAGACAAGCATGATGTGAGAGTACATGCTGTCAGAATCTATAAAGCAAGATAATTTTTTCCTAGCCATCAAAAGGTGGCTCTAGACATGTGAATTTCTGTATCCTCACTACAAGGAAGTCGTTGTATTTTAAGACCACTAACAGCAGCTTTTGTTTTGGAGACCTCTCAAATGCCTTAGGCAAGTCTTGAAACTTAAACTTTTTGACATACAAGCAGCTATTTATTATTTGAGAGCAGTTTCTTCTGGCTCGCTCTCAAAGAAACAGCAGCAGGGACTGTTGGTTATGTAGTTTGACCTAAATGCAGTACAGTGTTAATCCCCAGAAGACAGGAAATAGATCCAAGTCATGGCTGAGGTCAAGGTTGAAGAGTTTTGGGAATTGATTTCTAAGGACTTACTTTCGACATCTTGCTTTTGCTGTCTCCGGTTAAAAATGCCAAATTATTAATTTCATTCTGAATCACAAAATTTTGCTCTTCCCTCTTGAAGTTCTAAGTGGGAAAGAATTGAAAAAGCAAACATTACAAGAAAGTTCTGGAAACCAAAAAGATTCTAAGCTCCCCAGGTAACTGAATAGACTCCGCCTCTCAGCCAAGGTGATTCCAAAAACCGAAAAACAAATTCGTGCCATGATGAGAAGAGGGGGTCAGGCATGTCTCATTATACCCTCTCCTTGTTAGAGTTTAGGCATATATGACCAGCATTAACATTAAAACAGAGATCTTAAGAGCGACCAGATAGACTCTTGTCAGCAATAAGACACCAAATTCCAACCTGCCTCTAGTATCGCATCACATGATTGAGAGCAGGCCTTGAAGGAAGTAAAAATATTTTACCCCAAAATATATTTATTTGACATATTTTAAAACGGCCCTGGAAAGCTGTCTCTCCTGTGGGGGAAATTCACCTTCTGTAGAGAATCCTCTTCCCTTTCCAGGTCTTTTTCTGATGTTGAAGAGATTAAATGAGAGCCTAGCACCTTTTAAATGTCTGAATATGAAACACTTGCCACCTGTTGTCTCTATGGGTGGCCACGTACGAGGCTTCATCTACATAATAAGAATGTTGGTTTCTACAATCCCTTGTCTTACACACTGTTTCTATTGATTCTAGGTTTTTAGGTAACTCTGACAACCGTCAATCAGAAAATCTTTGAATCCACTTATGATCTGGACGCCCACTACCTATCCCTGCAGGATGTCCTGCCTTTCCAGGCTAAACCAAGGTACACTTTACATGTATTGATTTATGCCTCTGTCAGTAACTTCTGTCCCACTGAAGTATATAAGGTCAAGCTGTAACCCAACCACCTTGGGCACATGTTCTCAGGACCTCCTGAGGCAGTGTCATGGGTCATGGTCCCCACGCTGGCTGAGAATAAATTTCTTTAAGTATTTTATAGAGTTCAACTTTTCTCGTCAACAGTTTTCCAAGGTCTGCAGCTTTCACACTATTCTAAACCCAGAGCCCAAATGTGTTCTTACATGAGATTTACACCACAGGATGAAGACTTCTGCCACCATGCGGAAGAGCTGGTCAGAATCAGCATCAGGGCTTTTGAGCCAGTTAGATCTGTGCCAAAAAGTAAATGAATAGGCATTTGAAATTCAGTAGGGATTAAAATATTCACACCCTAAAAATTATACCAACATTGGCAACACACACAAATCCAGATCAAACTGCATTCTCATATGCAAGCAATAATCAGAGACTAAATAGCAATATATTCCTTAAACATTTAGATGGAGGTACATAATTGCGGTAGATTTTTTTGAAGGATCTACAATAATTATTTGCATTTGCCAAAGGAGTCAAGAATTATCTTAGCAAGCTGATGTCAGAGATCAACATTTCAAAATGGTCAAAAGTATGTTGTGTTTTTTTTTCTCTAAACTAATTAGTTGATTTAGGGTAAGCTTTAAGTTTTGGAACATGCTTCCTTTAATATGTAAGGCTAGCAAAAGTAGGCAAGTCTTGGTCACTGTGACAACTAACGTTGTCCTTGACACTTGTCATTGTCAAACCTCTGACATTCTGAGCACTCTAAACAGTTCATGTCCCACCCTTTTCCTTTAAAACCAGTTTTATGAATGAAATTTTTAAGATATGTTTTTCACTATGATTTGAAGTGTATAAACAGAGATCAATTATCCTCTATGCCCTCTAAAAATGGTTTGAAGATTCTCAATAAATAAACATTACTCATAAAAAAAATTAGACTGGTTAAGAAATTCTGCAGTAGCAGCAAGAAGGCTAAACTGAAGTTTCAGGAACTCAGTCATTTCTACAAGCTTTCTTAAAGTATCTTACATACTCGATTTAAATTATATTTCAAAGGGTTGGGTGAGTTGCCATGTTCAAATATCTACATAGAGTAACTTAAAAAAAAACCCCACTGTTCTCTGCTCAACACTTCTGATATAAAATATGTGGCATTTTTCCTCACATTAAGCAATTCTTCAACTCTTCAGACACTGACTGGATACCCTACAATTCAAATATGACCCTAACTACGTGGAGTTCGGGCAGACCCCACAGGTGAAGGGCTCAGACCCACAAGCCTGCCCTTCACTTCAGATGCTGGTCTCAAGTCCCAGGTTGTGACCTGTACTTCTGACCAATCGGCTATAACCAACCCCTTCATTAGGTTCAATAATTTGCTAGAGCAGCTCACAGAACTCAGGAAAATACTTGATTTACCATTAGCAGTTTATTATAAAGGATACAACGAAGGAATAGCTAAATGAAAGAGATGCATAGGGCAAGGATGCATGGAGCTTCCACGCCTCCTCCAGGCACCGCACCTTCCCAGTACCTTTGTGTGTTCAGTGACACGGACACCTCTGAACTCCACAGCTTGGAATTTTTTGCGGTGGCTCTATTGTATAGGCATGATTGGTGAAACCACTGGCCACTGGTTATTAAACTCAATATCCAGTCCTTCTCCTTTTTCCAGAGGTCAGGGGAGGGTAAATGGTGGTGAGGCTCAAAGTTCCAACTCTCTAGTTGCAGAGCTGGTGTATCTGGCAATCAGTCCCCATTCTTCAAGAGTCACCTCATTAGAATAAACTCAGGTATGGTCGAAAGGGGCTTATTATGAATAACCAAAGATGTTCCTTTCACCCCTTTCCCTCAAGAAATTCCATAGGTTTTAGGAGCTCTGTATAGGAAGCAGGGATGAAGCCCAAATACATATTTATTATATAACAATATCACAGTGCCATAAGTTAAACTATTGTCTTTCTTAAGGTAAAAAAAATTGCGTCTCAAAAATGGTTTGAAAAACCTAATGCCTCTTGCCCCAGGTAGGGTAACAGCTACCAAAAGCCAGTTCCCTAAGGCCTAGGACATCAAACTGAATTGCTGTGGGCAGCCTGTACCTCCTACCCATTCATGAGGAGCACCACACTAATATATGTAAAGACTCATGAGGTCAAGATCACTTTGGGGTCCTTCTTTTATCTCCTGAATTCCTTACTGCTCTTGGTTCACAGTCTCAGGTACATCCTTACCTAATCTTGTTTTCAGATTCAAGCAGCGTCTCCTTTATACAGCTGACATTACTGGTTGTCTACCCAATACTCATTCTCCTCTTCCTCCATAGTAATAAACCCCATTTTGTCCAGGGTGGCACTGTGCCCTGCTAAAGATCACATTACTCAGCTTCCTTGGAGCTATAGCTATGTAACTAAGTTCTGATCAATAAGATGAATGTAGAAGTTGTTGGATGGGCCTCCTGGAAATAAATCTCTAAGAATGGATCAGATAGCTGAAGGTGCCTTTTTGTCTTTCTCCTGTTGATTTCCTACTTCCTGTCTGGAATGAAAATATGATGGCTGGAACTCTGATTGGCATATTACATCATAAAGTAACTTCAAAGATGGAAGGCAATGTTAAAGATATAAGGACAAAGGAATGAGGGCAGGTGTGGTGGCTCACGCCTGTAATCCCAGCGCTTTGGGAGGCTAAGGTAGGTGGGTCACTTGTGGTCAGGAGTTTGAGACCAGCCTGGCCAATGTGGTGAAACCCCATCTCTACTAAGAAAATAGAAAAATTAGCCGGGCATGCTGGTGGGTACCTGTAATCCCAGGTACTTGGGAGGCTGAGGCAGGAGAATTGCTTGAGCCCAGGAGGCAGAGGTTGCAGTGAGCACCGAGATTGCACCAGTGCCCTCCAGCTTGGGCCGCAGAGCAAGAGTCTGTCTCAATCAATCAATCAATCAATCAACAATCAATAAAATGGAATGAGCCTTTCTAACAAGGAACAACAATACTGGCCCTAACTATCTTTGGATTTCTTTTCTGTGTGAGATTAAATTTCTCATTTGTTTAAGCCACTATAGCCAATTTTTCATTACTAGCAGCCAAATGCAATTCAAACTTGAGGCTTTAGGTTGGCAGTTTCCGATTTCTTTCCTATTGATTTTTCAGGGTAAAATATAAAATTTTATCAGAACTACCAGCTGTTCATTACTTAGTGTTTTGGTTTAAATGAGCTTGATGGCTTTTCAAGATGCCTTCAGTGGGTAAAGGCGAGGGTCATATCCTACCTAGCCAAGGGAAAACACAGCCACTGGGACCATGAGTAGCAAGAACATCAGGAACAAAATCTTGGGTAACATTTCCTGGTGGGAGAAAGAAGAGGATTTTCATTTTGTCTCCTTCGTGTGGGAAGGCAGCTTCAGCAGAACACATTTTGCTCTGACCACTCCTCTTCTAAGAGGCAGATATTTACTCTTTATCTCTAGTGAGGTTCTTTCTTCAAGCTCAGAGGGATGAGTGCAAAAAAAAATCCCATTAAAGGTTTTCTCTAGGTATACAAGTCAAAGAAGGTATTTGTGGGAGAAGGGAAGATCCTGACCTAGCTTTTTGTGTTCGCTTATACCCTCTCTGCCCCCAGTTAATGCAACCAGGTGTCTCTCCTGCTGGCTCCCAGTCTCCCATGGGATTCACCATCTCTGTCAATGCTACTCACTAGACTCTCTTGTAGATAACCTAGCTGATCTGTGAGTCTCTTTTATCATCTGCACTGCTTGCTGCCAAAAGGCAGCTGGAAAACTCAAGGCTGTAAGAAGAGAAGAAGGTTGGGTTTAGAGGTAACCATCAGAGATTCTGCCACATGCAGGAGATGGCACATGACTCGAATAAGGTACACTGTCCTCATTAAGTAATTTCTCGTCCCTCAGCTCCATCCAACCCTTCCGAGTCTCCGATGTCTATTATTCTATATGTCCATGTGTACACATTATTTAGCTCTCACTAAGTGAGAACGTGTGGTATCTGACTTTGTTTCTGAGTTGTCTCATTTCAGAAAATGGCCTCCAATCCATCCATGTTCTTTTTAATCACTAAATAGTACTCCATTGTGTGTGCATATGCATATCCCACTTTTTTCAAATGCAGGCATCCACTGACGCATGCTTGGGTTGATGTCAAATCTTTGCTATTGTGAATAGTGCCGCAATAAACATATGAGTGCAAATATCTTTTGATATAATGATTTTTTTTCCTTTGGGTAGATACCTAGTAATGAGATTGCTGGATTGAATAGTTCTATTTTTAGTTCTTCGAGAAATTTCCATACTGTTTTCCAGAGAGGTTGTACTGGTTGATGGTGACACTAAAAGTCTACACTTCGCCACTAAGCAATGTATCCACGTAACAAAACTGTACTTGTACCCCTTAAATTTGTAACAACCAAAAGAGCAGCAGCAACCCAAGTGGATGAAATAACTGAGCATAGTCACAGAGAAAACATGAAGCATAAGAACAGAATCCTTGGTGGTGGCAGGAGTAAGGAGACTCACACTTCTATTTTCAAAAAGACAAGGCTGGGTGCCGCGACTCACTCCTCAAATCCCAGCACTTTGGTCGCTGGGAGGACAGATCACCTGAGGCCAGGAGTTCAAGACTAGCCTGACCAACACGGCAAAACCCCGTCTCTACTAATAAATGCAAAATTAGCTGGGCATAGTGGTGCATGCCTGTAATCCCAGCTACTCGGAAGGCTGAGGCAGGAGAATCACTTGAACCCGTGAGGCGGAGGTTGTGGTGAGCAGAGATTGTGCCACTGCACTCCAGCCTGGGTGACAAAAGCAAGACTCCTTCTCAAAAAGAAAAAAAGACAAATGATCAGGTTTTGAAAGAAAATAAAGCCATGCTCCTGAATTCACAGTCAGTATGTCTACTTCAGAGGTGAGAGCTCTTTTTTAAGCTTCGCTCCAAAGCCTCCCCTGGAAGACCCAGCCTGCGGCAGTCACTGTGTGGGATTTACTCTAATTCCCTTCGGTAGTTTCAGAGATAGGTTTCCACCAAAAATATCACTATTTAAGTTCAATGCGAAGTTCTAAATGTTTCTGGCTCCTAGGAAAGATGCTAAGAAGCCACTGCCTCTTAGAGAGAGAGAGTTATTGAATCTGTCTTGAGTTTTACCTCCTGACATGAGGAAATGAAGCACTTCTGTGCCCCCTGCCGAGCACACCACCCCTGGTTCTTGCTCATTCTGGGTCAGCTGCAGGTTGCACACTGACCAAATGAAGCCGCCCTTCAGAAGAATATTTCGGACACCAGAGAAACTTTACACACTGCTGTGGCAGGGCAGAAAAGAGCACAAAGGTTTAATATGATGAGAAAAAGCAGGGACGAGGAAAGCCAAGATAGCTCTGTTCAATATTTAAAGAGCTGCCACAAGAGGAATAAGAGGAATTTTGTGTGGTTCTGAAGAGTAAAATTAGAGCTGATAGGTAGGAGTTATCCTACGAGCTCAAATGGTTTGAACTATCTGAAACTAGAATGGGACTGCAAGCATGGCAGTGCTGTCCCTGTCGTCTGTGGTCCGCCACTTTTCCCAATAACCAGAGGCAGAAAGTCCCGAAAGGAAAAAGGAAGGGGAATTTCTCCATCCACTGGGAGGTAAGATGAGGTGACCTCTAACATCCCTGCCAAGGTCACGATTCCGTAATTCAAAGCAAACTGATTTTCTGGATGAAGAGAGGACCTGAAGAAAGTAAAGGCACTCACAGTGGAAGGCTGTATTTCTTAGCACGGCTCATATGACCGTGATACTCAGGGAAGAACAGATTGAAAAGTGGGGATGAATGAATTAATAATGATCTCAAAGACTCTCTGACATTGCCATTTTTAGCAACTGTCAAGCACTGCATAAGTAGAACATACTCTGTCTTGAGTCTTGATCGTCAATAGTGACAAATGCAATTAAAGAGCTATTCCAGGAGCAAATTTACTCTACTTTTATTTTTCACTTCAAACTCTGGCAATTTCCTTCTCTATACTGCTAACATTATGATGATATAGGAAACTATTCAAATGATGACCCTCAAATAAGCAGGGTTTTGTGTGGAAAATGAGTACAACAAGTACAATTTTCCATAGAAAGGTAAGGAAAGATTTTATATATATGTATAAACACACACACACACAAACACACACACACACACAGAGTGTGTGTGTAAGGTGTTGTATGTAAAATGTTTCTGCTGGAATGCTAAATATAAGTAATCTTAATTAGGTTATTTTAAATAGTAAGTACAATTTGCCTTATAAAATAAATGCTAAAAGGAGTATATCCAGGTCCATTTTTTGCCCGTGGCAGAACGGATTATCACTCAAAAAGTTACCAATGCTCCCCCAATACTCCTGCATTCCTTCATTATTTATAATGGGGACCTTATTACACATTTTCAAATTTGCACTTTAGGGCTTGAAACTTTAGAAGGGTGTGGTATAATAAAAATATATATTAGTCTTTGCCTCTGTTTCCTGACACAGAGCTACTAAAACTTGTGGAATTTCCTGAGTAACAGGGGTTTTTGTTATATACAACAAGTGCCTTTGACCATACGTGGATTTATGCTAATGAAGTGACCCTTGAGCGGGGAAGGGCTAGGTAGCTTCAAGGTGGCAGTGGCTACCAGAAACACCAAGCACATGACTAGAGGGCTGGAACTTTCAGCCTCACTCCCTACCTCTGGGGAGAGAGGAGGTGCTGAAGATTGAGTTCAATCTCAATCACCAATGACCAATGATTTATCAATGAAACTTACATAAAAACTTGTACATTGAGATAAAGGGAGACTACAGGTTGACAAACACATTGATGGGCTGGGAGGGTGGGTGCCAGGGTGGACACAGAGGTTCTGCACTCCCCTACACCCATGCATTCCTCTACACGTGAGTCTCTTCCATTTCAATGTTCCTGAGTTATATCTCTTCTAGTAAGCCTGATGTTAAAGTGCTTTCCCGAGTTCTATAAGCTATTCCAGTGAATCGTCAAATCTGAGTGAATGATCAAACCAGGTCATGAGAATCATGGAATTTGCAGTTCACTGGGCAGAAGTATGAGTAGCCTGGGTAACTCATTTGTGGCTGGTGTCTGAGGCAGGAACAGTCTTGGAGAACTGAGCCCTTGGATCTGTAGGATCTGCATTAACTCGGTGTAGTTACTGTCAGAATTATGCTGGATTGTTGGATACCCAACTCATGTTGGAGAACTGGAGAATGGACTTGGACAACTGACACATATTTGGTTACAGGGAAAAAACAAGAACCAACAAATAGCGTAAGGGCTTAGTCATGCCCGAAGATACAATGAAAACATGTGTTCACCCTATCAATAGCTTTATGATTTTACAGACTTCTATTCCCACACGCCTTCATATTTCTCATGTAATTGTCATTTAATTATTTATTTTGACTCAGCTAAAGTTTGTGCACCAAATGAACACTGGGGAAAAAGTGAATTACATTGAAAATTTTTCTTGTGACATGAATTAATTTGCCTAATAATGACATTAGAGACTTTCAACCTTTGAAGTTCTGTAGAACAGGAGTGACAATGGTGAGCTGGGATATGCAGCCTGTCCGGCACAGCATATGGCCACCACCCCAGGGGACTGACTGATGGGAGAGAAGGGAAGGTGCACAGGGTCAGTGTGAAGGGCTGAAGGCAAAGGTTACAGAAGGAATGAGGATTCTGGGTGACCCTCCTGAGGGACTCAGGTTGGGGGAGAGGTCTTCAGAGAAGGGGCAGCAGGTTTGGTAAATTCATTATACTGTGTTCTTTTCCACCTCTCCTCTCTAAATGGTGCTCAAATGTCAGAACAGAGACACGCACCATGAAGTGTCTCCGAAAGTCTCCAGTTTTGAATTTCATCTCATACCAGGGCGTCCACTAATCCTAGTCATTTCCCTTCCTTTGTCCAAGCTTTTCGCACATATCTCACTGATATTCTTCTCAACATGTCACCAGTCTTCATTCTCAGTGACCTCAATGTATGTGTTTATGATCTTCCCAGCTCCATGGCCTTCCAGGCTGTTGATTTCTTCTCCAAGGGTCTTGCCCTCTACCTGCCTCAATGTACAATCCCATGGTCATTACTAATAGCTGCAACCTCCCCTAACCCCACAGTCTTAAATCCATGTATTTCCCTTCTCTGACCACTACCCTCCTCCTATCTAGTATCCACCCTCCAACAATCCTTTGATCCTTTGTCTGCTCGTGGACATTAGGCTTTCTGTGTTCTCACCATCCCCCTCATCATCCACCTTAAATTATAAAGATTTATAATTACCCTCTTACATATCCCTTAACTGCTTAACCTGTTTTTGTTATACTCACTTTGCAACACCTCACCTCTCGTTAAATGCAACTTATTTCCTATTCTTGGTTGATATCGACAGCTGAATTTGGCTGGAGAGAAAGCTAACCTGCTGATGGGTCTTACTGTAAATTCATGACCACAGATCTCTTAATGCTCTTTGGTAATCACCCTGCATTTTCCTGGTCCATTTCCTCTTCCACTCTTCCTAGCAAGCACCTCAACCCTTCTCTTTACTTTTCAAACCTCTATGCATCTTTTCCCAACTTCATTCCCAACCGATGATCTTGCTTCCTGCTTCACTGAGAAAATAAAAGCAATCAGAAAAGGACCCCCAAAGACCTATATGACCTATCTGACCTACCTACCTACCTACCTATCTATCTTACTTACCTACCTCTCTCTCTCTCTCTCTCTCTGAATGTAGGTGTGGGTGTGTATAGGTGTGTGTGTATACATATATATATATACACACATAGATACATATATATATATATACATATATATACACGTTTGTGTGTGTATATATGTACACAAACCAGCATCAGCACCCACAGTCTCTGCCCTCCTGCCTATTACTGTGCATGAACTTCCTAAGGCTGACCTTTTGCCTGCTCAAGGGCACTACTTTAGAAATTGTCTCTCTTACATGATCATAGACCCCATCTCTATTATATCCTTCCCATTAGTGAAGAAACAACCTGACAAGTTTCCTATCTTAAAACTCCTCTCTTGACCACACTTCTGCCTCTAGCTAGTGTCCCATTTCTCTGTTCTCCTTTGGAGTAAAACTTGAACAAGTTGCCTGTATTGCTGGATCCAAGTCCTTTTCTCTCATTCTCTTTCAACTCATTCCAAAGAGGCTTTTTATCTTCAATACTTCACAGACACTGCTCTTGTTAAGGCCACCAATAACTAATGAGCTGCTTAATCTAATGCCCAGTCTCAGTTCTCATCTGATTTACCAGCAGCATTTGAAACAGTCGGTCATTCTTTCCTTCTGGAGACTCTTTGTGAAGTTGGCACACAGGATACAACATTCTGTTGGCTTTGCTACTGTCCCATTGGTTTCTACCTCTCTGTCTCTTTTGCTGCTCCTCTTCTTTGGCCTCACCTCTGAGTACTGAGGAACTCTCCTGTCTCCTCCTCAATCCTTTACTTATCGCATCAAGTCTCACAGTCCTCTAAAACTCATATGTCTACACCAGATCTGTCCCCTGAACTCTATCTCATATGCAACTGCCCACTCAACATTTTCACCTTTCTGTTGAATAGGCAACGAAATTCAACATGTCTGAAAGTGATTTCCTCATCTTCCCCTCCACACATGCACCCCAACCCTGGCCAAATCTGACATATCCACAATCTTCCTCATTGCTGAAAACTCCATTCTTCCATGTATGCAGCCAAAATGCTTCGAATCATTTTGACTCTTGTCTTTTCTCTCATTCCCAATTTGGAAGTTCCAAGGGATCGACCATCAAAACAGACCCAGAATCTGATAACTTTTGTCAGTCTTCACCGCTACCATCCTGGCCTCAGCCACCATCAACATAAAAATAAAAATAAATAAATAAAAAGGGCTGGGTGCGGTGGCTCACACCTATAATCCCAGCACTTTGCGAGGCAGAGGCTGGCAGATTACCTGAACTCAGGAGTTTGAAACCACCCTGGGCAACATGGTAAAATGCCATCTCTACTAAAATACCCCAAAATTAGGCAGGCATGATGGTGCGTGCCTGTAATCCCAGCTACTCAGGAGGCTGAGGTAGGAGAATCGCCTGAGCCCAGGAGGTGGAGGTGACAATAAGCCAAGATTGTGCCACTGCACTCAAACTTGCGCAACAGAGCGAGACTCGATCTCAAAATCAATCAATCAATCAATCAATCAATCCTGGTAAAATGCATATAACATAAAATTTGCTATCAGTGATGTTTAGTACATTCACAATGTTGTGAAACTACGATTATTATCCAGTTTCAGGACATTTTCATCAGCTTAAAAGGAAACCCCAGTCCCATAAAGCAGTCCCTCCCCGTCACTCTCCCACCCGACACTGCCAATTCACTTTCAGTTTCTCTGGACCATATTCCACTGTTGCCTCGATCATGGAGAGCCTCCCACTGGTCTTTTTCCTGCCCTACTGCCTCCACCCCTTGCTACGGTGCTCCAAGAGCGAATCAGATCACATTACAGACTCCCCCCAAATCTCCAGGGGCTTCTTACCTCACTCAGAGTAAAAGTCAGAGTCCTCACAGTGGCCTCCCAGGCCTGGACTCTCGGCCACATGTTGCCTCTCTGACATCCTCTACTGCTCTTCCCACCCCTCCCTCTGCTTCAGCTACACTGGCCTCCTTTTGGTCCCTTGAACATCCCAAACACACTTCTTCCTCAGGGCTTGCACCAGACGTTCCCTCTTCCTGCAACTCCCTCGACCCAGATCTTTCTGGTTCCAAACTTTACTCACTTCAGGTCTTTACTCAAATGTTGGTTTCTCAGTATCACCCTGTCTAAAAACACAACTCCACCCCACCCTGACCCTCCTAATTGCCCCCACTCCATTCTACATAATTTATTTATATGAGCTGTTTATTGTTTATGCTCCCTTCCTAGCCTCCGAAGGAAATCTCCCTAGGCCAGAGAGCTTGTCTATTCTGTTCATTGCTATCACTTAAAGCCTAGAACAGTGCTTCATACACAGTCAGGCAGTACTGGTTGAAGGAATATGTGAGTGAACAGCAGAGGGGCAGAAGTGGGTCACTGTTACTTTTATTTGACCAACTTCCTCTGACCTGTGGTAGCCTGTAAGGATGGAGGGGATGGCCATGTCACAGACCATACAGAATCACGGCTCCAGGAAAGCACTACCCAGAGCTCCTACAGCAGGAACTCTTGGTGTTGGGAAGGAGGAATGGTGGAGGCACACATCACATCCTTTATCTTACCGATAATAACCCAACACCATCTTTCCATTATTATTCTGTTGCCTACGCCAGCCCACCAAGGGGCAGACAGGCTCCTAGAGGTCTCCTCCGTACCTGTTGTTGTCCACGTAGCGGATCAGCATGGGGTAGAAGGCATAGAGGTCTCTGCAGAGGACCGCGAACTCATCCAGGATGAGGAGCTCTGCCTCCTGGGTGTCCCCTTTGCCGTCAGCTTTCAGCTGCTCCTCCTCCTGCACGGTCTTGACGGCCTTTTTCTTCAGCTTCTCCAGAGTTGGGATGAAGTGGCTTCTCAGCAGGTCGGGCCTGGCTTTGCTGATGATGGGCTGTGCATACACTGCATTTACAAACAAAGGGCCTCCCCATCATTTCACGTATTATGGCAATGGATGAAAATGAAAGACATGACTGAAAGATGAGGTTATGGAATCCAATTAACTCAGGATGGTACCTGCCCCTGTTCCCTTCCTCAATAGTCTCCTTGATATTCCCCTCTTATAGCACCACCTCGGAGGATGGGGGACCGAGGCCACTATGGGAGAAGGTCCATATTCCTGCTCTGCTCTTCCAGGCCGTGGGGAGCCCCTGCCTCCCCTGAACTCTTCACGCATGCATGGCCTATGCCACACCCTTAGCTCTTCACGACAGACTATTTTGTATTATTTTATAGTCCATTCTTTTTGCGTTTGGCTCACTAGCAGATTGTAAACTTCCTGAAGGAAGCCTTTTATTCATAAGAACAAGTATTATGCGGAGCTAAGAGCAGGCACTCAATACATGCTTTCTGGTTATTTTTCGGAACAATCTGTTAAAAGCACATTAACCCTACTGCCATTCTCAGCCCTCAACACTTGAAACCTGCCAACCTATCGCCTGGAGACTTCTCTGGGCTCTGAGGGAGGGATATCAAATACAAATGAATAAAAAGAGGCTGGGGTGATCACTAGAAGTTGAAAAGCAGAAACAAGCAATCAGAGAAAGAGCAATATGCCATTTCATGGGTCTTTTTTTTTTTTTTAAAGATCAGAGTAATTCTAAGGAAAAAATGAGTGAGAGTTGTGAACCACTGACAATGTACTTTCACAGGTATATTTCAAGGTATCTTTAGCTTAAGGCATTTCAGTTGGAAACAGCTTGCCTTCCAGCCATTTTCTTCTAAATCTCACTTTATATTTTACTTTTATAAAAATGATACTTTTAGAAAGAGAAGGTTAATGGCACTCTCTGACGAGATGCATGAACCAAGAAGTTCAGACTTCTTAGCCTTACTTAATGAGCAGCTCTGCTTTGGATATGTAATCAGAATGGCTAAACTTTATGTGGGTGATTTGGGCTTACTACTTAAAATTGACTTTGTGGCCAGGTGCAGTGGCTCACACCTGTAA
>NW_016107434.1:4141453-4151082 GCF_001604975.1 Cebus imitator | reverse complement strand
TTTGTTTAGTCACCAAAAAATAAGTGGCCTGTCTGAATGGAACCTGGATTCACCTGTGGAATAACAGGAGGAATATCAGTTTCCGTCAGTGGCCCTCACACTGTGACACTTTCTCTCTGTGTGCCTCGAGGGAGGCAAGGGAGGAGATTTTCTTTGAAACCCTTCCTTCCCTGAATCCAGATTTACCAAGTAAAACTCATTGAAAAATTACCTTATTGTTAACAATATTTTAGGGCTAATGGGTAATAGAGGAACACCAACTCTAGTTACTCAAATGTCCACAGAGGCCTGTATTATCTAGCTGTCATTAGCACCCAATGTATTTACAATTTTGATCTCAGTTCATCTGTGACACAGGAAGAAGCAGTAACTTTTCTTCCTTGGTCCTGCAGAAGGACATCGATTCCTCTGTCCAGGAAAGTAAATACCAGTGCTGGATTAACAGTTCCCTTTAGCCTAGCTATTGCATTCACAGTCCAGGAGATTATATGGGTGAAGGTGTTACTGGCAGACTCTACTACCCTAATCATAGGTCCATCCAAAGTAGTGACTTCACCTTAGCTTCTGTCTCTTTGGACTATAGTTTGACAGAAATAATACAAAATTTTTTGTTTTCCTGACTGTGGAAAGTATAGTTATTCATTTTCCAAGCCTGTCCTTTTTCTGAAGTTGCTTCAGGAACAGAAAATTGGCTAATAACATTCATTGAGAGCTGACTGCATGCAAGTAACTTTAAAGGGACACAAAAGAAAAAAACCAAAGTGCTGCTACCGTGAGCCTGCATGAGAGAGTGTCTTAGAAAGCATAAAATGAAATACAAATGCAGAGTGACATTAAGGAACTTACAGTGTAGGTCAGATGGGAATGAGTTTTATACAAGTGGAAAACACACAGGATTACTTACCGGGGAAATTCTGGACAATCATTACTGTAAGAGCAAATGGGATTCTTGAGTACCAAAATCAAATAAAGCAATGCTCACTGGTGTTGAGTAGAGCTGATTAAGAAAGGCTTCCTGGAGATTTGAGGGGCTTGGGTGAGTAGGGGAGTAGGGCAGGAGAATTTGCTCCAGGAAGCTCTTCAGGATAATATGTCAATTCTTTTTACTGTTAAGCAACTGGAGTGGGGATGGGGAGGTTTAAATATAGAACAGAGCTTGTGCAAAACCATTTTGGAATTAATAATAGAGATGAAAGAGAATCCAGTTATCTTTGCCCCTGGGATGGGGAATGGGGCAAAAAGGAATTGGTACCTGCAATGCGCTTCATCCAGGAGGCCTCATCGATGCCCAGGTTGTTGTTGATGATTTTCAGAATGTTACCCAGGATGATACTGAGGTGTTCAGAGGTGACCTTGGTGCAGCATGACCCTGTGCTGGGGAGTAGGTTCTCAGGCCCCCGCTCCCACCAGTAGGACAGGTAGTTGCAGAGCATGGGTAAGATCACCTCGATGACATGGGGCATCTCTGTATACCGGGCCCCTGACTCGGCCAGGTCGTTGATTTCCTTCATCAGGCCTTCCAGCTGTGGGATGTCAGGACACATGTCTTCCACCGTGTCTGGCATCCCCAGAACTGATCGAAAGAATAAAGGGACAGAAATTCAAAAGCACAGTGGGTGCAAGCTTCTTTCTCTCTGTCCCTCCTTTCCTTTGGTCTTTAGAAATAAATTTCCAGAGCTTCATGGGCGTGAGCTTGGATGTGGAGTGGCTTTTGTCCTCCACCGATTTAGTGAACAGACTGCAGCTTCCAGAGGCTGCACTGTCTTCCTAGAGGTCACGTTAGGTTAAAATAAACATGTTGTTAAAGGAGCAGAGCAGACATAAGGATGAGGGATAGTTCCTAAGTCTACTCTGTGATGGAGCCAGTCCTCTGGCTTCTCCCTCTTGACCTGCCTGTCTGAGCCTTAGTGTGTCTCCTGCAGAAAAATCAGTAATCAGAGAAGAAAAGCAACTGATCAGTGTTTAGTTCCAAGTTGTGGTGCCTGGATCACATCTGTACAGCTTAGACTCAGGGCAAAAAATAAAAATAAAAAATAAAAAATAAAAAAGGCCACTCATCTAATAGTCCTTCAGCTGGACCAGAAACAACAACTTTCCATCCAGCTGGAATTCTGGGGAAAAAGCATCACAGGTACACTGATTTCTGGCTTCACAACAGAAATTATGGATGACCTGAGGTGACTTGACTGACTTCCTGTCAATCGCTTAAACCTTTTTGTTTCCAAAGACTGATTTGCAGGGAATCGTGAGAGCCTTATCTTTTCCTCACCCTGAATGATTGGGGTGCTACTCTAGACAAGGACACACACGATAAAGTATCAACAGATGGTGTTCAATCTTCAACCAGGGAGGGTTGTCAGATACAAGAACTGTAAACAGAAAAGGCCAGGGCTTATCTGTCCTGCTTCCCTTAGAGTAAAGGACACTCTTTCCTGCAAGATGGGAGGAAGACTAGAAGCATCCTGACGTTCCTGACAGGTGAGAAGTTAACAAAGGCTCTGAGAGGAGGAACATGGGACAATTCTGAGTAAGAACCACAAGCACAAAGCTTAGCAAACACATCCACTGGTCTAACTGCTGTGTCTACTTCATCCTAAGGCCAAATGTCTCAAACTGGGGCAAAAACATCAGGCACTGAAGGAGCTAGGCAGTCTGGGAGGCCACAGGAAATATGCAGCTTGTTGTCCCAGAACATCAGCTCACTGGAAGATTTGAAGAAATTATTTTTGATATTTGGAAGCATATGCAAAGTTCTCATGCATTTCCAAAGATAAAGCCAGTCTCCAGGTGATATGCAAGACTGCAAATACAAATTTGTGTTTAGCGAATTGGGTTATGCCTGCAGGCCCTTTGGCATTGGGATTACTGTTGGCTTGAGGTCTTTAGATTTTCAAATTTTATATCCATTGGAATTGAAGGAGTCATAAATAGGAGAGGCCATAACAAATTTCATGGCTTTTAGGAATACTGGTCAATTGAAAGGGACTGTCTCAACTTCTCTCATGGTTATACTGCACAGAGTAGAGATACACAATCATCCTGGCTACCTTGGAGAGAATTAATCTGCAGCTGAGACAAGTGGTTCTACCTAGAGAGGATGTGCAGTTGCAAAGCAATGGATCCCAGCAACCTTTATGCTATGGAATAGGCCCAGTGAAGCACTATCACCCTTTCCCTAATGATGATTTCTGCTGTTATCACTAGAGCCTTTGGTGGGTAGAAGGCTAAAAATCTCTCTCCCTTGGATATCAGGAGTGGACCAATATATTTTTATTTATTTATTTATTTATTTTTGAGACAGAGTCTTGTTCTGTTGCCCAGGCTGGAGTGCAGTGGCGCCATCTCGGCTCACTGCAAACTCCATTCCCCTGGGTTCAAGCAATTCTCCTGCCTCAGCCTCCTGAGTAGCTGGGATTACAGGTGCATGCCATCACACCCGGCTAATTTTTGTAGTTTTAGTAGAGATGGGGTTTCACCATATTGGCCAGGCTGATTTCGAACTCCTGACCTCATGATCCACCCGCCTCGGCCTCCCAAAGTGCTGGGGTTACAGGTGTGAGCCACTACGCTCAGCCTGGACCAGTATCTTTTAAAACTCAGACAATTCAAAAGGATTAATAGCATGAAAGCCAAAGAACCATGAACTCCTGTGATTTGCAGTAGAAGGAAACTATGGGTCAGATATGGTCATTTGCAGAGAACGAATCTGTCCCGTTATCTCACAGCAGGACCATGGTCACGGGTAACAAGAACATAGGAGTCCGGAGGGACCCTTACAAACAATTTTACACTAACATTCTCAGAGTACAGAGGTAAACACAGGGAAGTCAAACATTCTACCTTGAGGTTCTACATGCAGAACAATGCCACTGCCATAGATGCAACTGAAATTGACAACTATTTGCTGTGGGATTAGAAATAAGGCTCAGGTACATTTGTTTAAATGTCACATAGACAATACATCATCATGAACTCTTTCTACCCCGTGCCTAAGAAAAACAGAGTTGCTTGAGGTTGCTGCACTGGAGCCGTTATAATGACCTTTAAAAGTTATTTATATGTAATTGGTCCTTGAGTGGAACAAACATTTGTGATTCAGTAGGTGTTTTGTACTTCAAATGCCACAGCAAAAACTCACAGAATGAATTCTGAGTTTGCTAGAAAAACAGCCTCAGCTGTCCTTTTCAAATCAGACACAAGACTGTGAGGGGGAATCTTTAGAATCACTGTCCTTTTATCTTCTAGATCAATGATTCTCAAAGTGCGGTCCTCCTGCCAGCAGCATCAGCATTACCTGGAG
Organism: Cebus imitator; assembly: GCF_001604975.1. NCBI lineage: Eukaryota > Metazoa > Chordata > Mammalia > Primates > Cebidae > Cebus > Cebus imitator. The sequence continues at coordinate 4,146,782 of NW_016107434.1, read as the reverse complement.
ACTGGCTAAAAATGCAAATTCCTGGGCCTCACTCCAAACTGACTTACTGCATTAGAAACTCTAGGGATGGGGCTCAACAGTCTTGAACAAGCCTCCCGGGTGATTTTGATGCACATTCGAGTTCAAGAACCACCAGATTAGATTCTAAAGTCCTGTGTGCCTCATCTTAGCAGCTCGTCTCTTTGCAAGACAGACAGATAGCTTACATTAGAATTGGAGCTCTTTTCTCTTTGGTTGATTATTCCAATGGGGTATAGAAGAAAAGCAAACTGGTAATAGGATGTTTTGGTCTATCTAGTGTACTGATTAATGGATCACTGCCACCCGTAACCAAGTATTTATCTAGTTTTGAGTAACTGCACATAACAGTATTAAACTTTTTTCTAGGTATATCTTCATAATATTGGGATGAGAAAGAAAACGCACCAGGATATTACAGGGCATCAAAGTTACTAATCTGAGTAATTCTGCTGGCAAAGCATTAAGTGTCAATTAATAGAGATGCCCAATTAAGTGAAGACATGATAAATCAGTTCGTATTATATTTCTAAACCACAGGCTCACTTCATCTGTCACCTTATACATTCCTCCCCACCCTTTATCCCTCAGGCCACCCGCTTTGTAATGAATGAAGTCTACCTTCTTACAGCTCATTAAGCCTTCAGTCATTCTCTGGCTCTAGATAACCTTTTAAGAGCCATACACACGGTCAGCATTCACTCTTTGTTGAATCCAACGATGAAAAACATGGGCTCAGGGGAGTTGGATCTAGATTCCCATAGTGTGTCACTAATGGAAAAAGTACTGTGTCATCTCTAATTACAACCTTGTCTCTTTTCTTCCTTTGGAGTATGCAATGATGGGTAGTCATTTTTTATTTATGAATATGTCTTATTAAATCAATGCAAAGGTATACAGAATGAGAAGGAACACTTTTCAAGTAGCTCTTGGGAAGGAGCACAATGCAAGAGACTCATTCCCCTCCCTCCCAAAGCTAACCTAGGCTTTTCTCTGTCACATCCTCATTTCACCTTGCTACTGTGCCTTTATGAACTAAGGAGCAGAGGCACTTTCTCTGTTTCCCCAGGCAAAGCTCTACACAGTGCTGGTATAAAGACAGAGATACACTATTTCTCAAGTCACAGTTGAAGCAGGATAAATGTATAAATATCCAGATCTGTCATGACTGGGCCCCATGTCCTTCTGGAGTCAGGGAGCAACACCTGGGCTGGCATTTGCCTGTGGATGTCACAGCCACTTCTCAGCTTCACCAAAGCCTGCTCTATTGCTCAGCTTCCCTTTTGGTGAAAAGCTAGGACTCACTTGGAATCAAGAGTGGGAAGAAAACAACCAGGTTGGAAATACTTTTTATACTTTTTTTTTTCCCCCTAGTCTCGAAGGGAAGAAAGGGTAAGATGAGGCTGAAGGGGTTGGGGAAAAGTTAACGTACAGATTTCATACGGGACATTGGAAAGTTGAGGCATCTTGTAATGTTTCTCTCTTGACTAGCTCTGAGAACACTAGTCTCTGCTGTATTCTAGCTCAGTGAAAGATTTTTAGTAGCGGCCTTATTCGAATCGTCCTGGTGATCATTTCTGGGGGTCAATGTGTTCCTCCTACTTCAAATAACAAGAAGCAAGCAGAAATAAAGCTGTGGTGGCTTAGCACTCTGCATTTTTAGATGGAAAAAAAAAAAAAAACAGTGGAAGTGTGGCACGAGCTTCGTTGCTCAGAACGCTTCTTCCTTAAATCTCACGGCAGTTTGAGAAAGGGAGCTGGAACTAGATGGAATTGCTACCATGTTCAGCCATCTACCGGCAGTCTGTAGCAGTATTTCAAGAAAACATTCGTTCTGAACAGAAAAGGCTCTGGTTGAAAGTAATTTACTGTGACTGTTTCTTAATATTGATTAGCTTACAGTTCCGTAATTTTTGCTTCAGAATACATTGAATCATTGCAGTTCTTTCTAGTTGGAGTCCAAGCTTTTTTTTTTTTTTTGAGACGGAGTTTCGCTCTTGTTACCCAGGCTGGAGTGCAACGGCACGATCTCGGCTCACCGCAACCTCCGCCTCCTGGGTTCAGGCAATTCTCCTGCCTCAGTCTCCTGAGTAGCTGGGATTACAGGCACGCACCACCACGCCCAGCTAATTTTTTTGTATTTTTAGTAGAGACGGGGTTTCACCATGTTGACCAGGATGGTCTCGATCTCTTGACCTCGTGATCCACCCGCCTCGGCCTCCCACAGTGCTGGGATTACAGGCTTGAGCCACCGCGCCCGGCCTGGAGTCCAAGCTTGATTCAAGGCTCCTACTTGAACTCCTCTAATCCTAGTCCCTTTTCCTTGGACAGGATCACAATTAACCCAGATACAAGGACCCTTCAGAAGCACATTTACAGCCTGCCTGGGATTTTAGTTCCAGATTATTTTACAAGGGAGGGTGAAAAACTGTTCCCGCAGAGGACCAGGTGGCAAATATTTTAGGCCTTGCAGGTCAAATTTTCCTGCCTCTCCTCAATTCTGCCATCGTGCTAAAGCAGCCACAGATCAAATGTAAATAAGTAGGTATGGTTGAGTTAAAATAAAACTTTATTTACAAAACTAGGCAGGGGACCAGATTTGCCCTGTGGTCATAGTTTACCACCCTGTTATGGAAGCTATTGTGTCAATACTTTCACTAAGAAATTATCTTTCTTGTGTAATTTCTCTTCCTTCTGGTGCCTTTCTATGTCTTATCTTCCATGAAGATGAAAATGTGTGGTCAGCATCTTTAGAAGCACAGTCTCTCCATGGACTTGAAGAGTATAATTAGGTGATTAGTGTAGATACGCACCTCTAATACCACTCAGGGACCGTGAAAAAGCAGTCACATCCCCAGGTGCAGAAGGGGAATTGAAACCCAGGGCAGACAAGAGGCCCTGAGATCTTAGGATGCAAAGGACTTCAAAATCAGCAACGCTGATTCCTCACTGTACAGAAGAGGAAACCAAAGCCTAACTGTAACAAAGCCTTGCCCATGCTTATTTCTCCAGTAAGATGGAGACCTGCAACCTAGTCCCTAACCTCACCTCCTGGCTCCTCTCAGACCAAGAAAGCCACAGTGCTGCAGGGCTGCTGCTCCCTGCCTGTGTGGCTCTGCTCCTCTCAGCACATGAAATGCATTGATGACCTTTGTGGGGAGATACTTACTAGACCTCTCCCTGGGGGTTTTAGTGTTGAAGACCGAGAGTGGATTGTAGCGATTAAGGGTGGGCTCCAGGAATGCCACTGGTATGGCAGCTGCCAGTGAGGCCAGACATTCTCCAAGCGCAGGGCGTTGCCTGGAAACAAGGAAGTCCATTTAGAAGTTGTGCCTCCCACATGCTGACCCCATGCATTGGTGGACCTTCCCCATTGATTAATCCATGGACATCCCCAGGCACTAGGCTCAGCACGGCTGCATACACTTCTCCTTCCCCTCATCTTTCTCTGGACACTCTCACTACTTGGATCCTATACTTAACTGGTTAAGATGATATAACACATTGTGCAGCTTTGTCCCTCTCTCCCAGCATGTCTGAGAGCAAATTCAGCTGGTATCCAAATTGAGATGGATCCTCACTGTTCTCAAAAATGCTTTGAAATCTGTGTCATTTCTCTGTGTCTATTCTCAGCTATGGATGGAGCCTATGTCAATTAGTGGGAACAGTAGGTAGCACACCAAAGTACCAATGAGACACAAAAATAAAAGACCTGCCTTACAACAGAAACAACAGGTCCTAAAACCTACTGCTTGATTTACAGGCGAGACCTCAAATAATGATTACTCCTTTTCCTCTTTTGTACAGGAGTTTACTCTTCACCATGTCTTAAGGTCTGTTTTTTTTAAGTCTTCCTGTGAAGCAAGCAAGCAAACAAGAAACAAAATGCTTGGGATTCATTGTTCGGACTCCAAGTTCTCCAATTGAGAGTGCTTACACTTGCCTGCAGGGTAACCAAGTCTGTAAGTGCAAGGGATTGGAACTAGCCTTTGGCTAGTCAAAGCAGAGCTAGGACTGCAGTAACTTTTCTCCCTCCCAGCTCTGGGCTTAGCTTTGGGTATCTTGTCTACTGCTAGTGAGATAACACAGTGATAGAGCTGGCTAGGAGAGCCCTGTGCAGGGACTGACAACTGTTGCTTTCTGATGAATGAGAGACCAGAGCCATCTGTTTCCTACCCACCATCATCTTTCGTCAGCCACTCACCCATAAAGACTACATACCTGACTTACGAGTTTCATGTGATATCAACTCCCAAATACGAGGGATTTTTTTTTTTTTTCAAACAAACCAATAACGTGAGCCCTTTGTTAGACCATGATACAAAGATAGTAGGTGAAAATGCACACAACAGGTCTATACTTAAGACTCAGATGGGGCTTACCGTATGCAAGCCCTTGCTCTGCCTTCCTCTCTGGCTGATCAGTTCAAGTCAAGAACCGATGCTGTGCGTATGAGCTCATAAGCAGAATCCCTGTTAACTGAGGGTGCTGGGCTGCACCTCGGGGAATGTTACAGGATCATCACATGACAATGGCCAGCTTGAGAAAAGGTACTTGGAGCCAGGAGCCAACACTTGTGTTACTGTGATTCTGCGGAAGCAGAAGGGCATCCAACTCTTGTGGGTTCCCTTCAGCTCCTGCAAAAGCTGTGCCTAAGACTTTGCGTTAATTGCCTCTCAGTGACAACAGCCAGTAATTGCAGCAGCACCAACAAGATAGAATGCCAAAAGCACAGACCGTCTTAAAGTCGGTAACAAGAATTTATTAAGGGGAGGTTAGTGGAACGTTTTTTTTTTTGTTTTTTTTTTAAGTGAGAAGTCAACCAGACTGTCTTAACCTTAACCTTTGTCCTCCAGATTCTTTCTCATTAAATGCAGGGCAAATACAGAACCTGTGTTCTATACTGAACTCTCAGTCAACAATGCAATCAAATAACATATCTCTATGGACTAATCATAAGGACTAGAGTCAACCTGCAGCTTTGTTCTAACAGAGAAATAGACATACTTGAGTTGGATTAAAAATGTGATCTTGGCCAGACGTGGTGGCTCAAGCCTGTAATCCCAGCATTTTGGTAGGCCAAGACGGGTGGATCACGAGGTCAGGAGGTTGAGACCAGCCTGGCCAACACAGTGAAACCCCATCTCTACTAAAATTACAAAAATAAGCTGGGTGTAGTGTCAGGCGCCTGGAATCCCAGCTACTCAGGAGGCTGAGGTAGGAGAATTGTTTGAACCTGGGAGGCGGAGGTTGCAGTGAGCCAAGATTGTGCCATTGCACTCCAGCCTGGTGACAGAGTGAAGCTCCGTCT
>NW_016107434.1:4130385-4141369 GCF_001604975.1 Cebus imitator | reverse complement strand
AACTGCACAAGACTGTCTATGATAGAATCCGCAGACAGTGAATCTAGGGGTATACAGAATTGCTCTGCTTGAGATATAAGATAAATCTGCTGAACTGGAGAAGAGGAGGAGGGAAGGGTGGGTGAGCTGGCAGAAAGGTATGTATGCCTTGGAAAACCCACCCAGTCTTCATTTAAGTGATCAAATATATTTTAAAAAGTGATCTTTTAAATTCCTACAAGGGGAAATGAATATATGTGGTTTTAGGTTTTATCTTCTTCTTGGGCTTGGCTGATAGCCTACTTGGCCATGAATCATTGGAGCGGATAACTTGAAAATCAGCCCCCAATCACCAACACTGGATTGAGAAGTCCTCAGTCAGGCAATCTCTTCTTAGCTGATGGCTCCATCTTGTCCTTTGGATGTAGGTTTGCGTGCTAAAATCTCCCAGAGTGGAAGCCCTTGGACAAACCAATCCTATTGTGTCCTGTGTATCAATGCTGCTCAGAGATGGAGACTGCTGAGAGTCAGGTGCTCTTTGGGAAGCTTTCACAATGCAGCTTCACTTCTGAGTAGGCCCCAGGCCAGGCCTGCTCCCCCCGCTTCTCAGCACCTGTTCTTCCCCAGTTATTTCTCTTCTTTACTAAGCTCAAGGTGGTGGACAGATGTGGGAAGACGAGCATCATTTTAACTTCAGACCTGAGTGGCCAATTCCTTTGGTGACAACTGAGCATAGTGAGTGCTCCCACATAGCAAATACAAGCATTCACAAGGGACAAATTTTTTCAGCAAACAGTTTTACCATCTTTGCCACCGTGGCCAATGAGGAGAAATATGGTGTTTTCTTTCTTCAGTCTTGGTTTGTGAGTTAGAGGAAGAAATAAGGAGATAAATTGTGAACGGGAAAGAAAGGCCACAGGTAGAGCATTAGTGAAAGAAAATCTGGGTGAAAATCAGGAATAACAAGGGCTAAGATCTCAAATCTGATAACAATTTTTTTTTTTTTTTTGAGATGAAGTCTTGCTTTGTCGCCCAGGCTGGAGTGCAGTGGCACAATCCCAGCTCACTGCAACCTCTGCCTCCCAGGCTCAAGTGATTCTCCTGCCTCAGCCTCCTGAGTAGCTGGGACTACAGGTGTGCACCACCATGCCTGGCTCATTTTTATATTTTTAATAGAGACAAATATGGTTTCACCATGTTGGCCAGACTGGTCTCGAACTCCTGACCTCAGGCGATCTGCCCACTTCTGCCTCCCAAAGTGTTGGGATTACAGGCATGAGCCACTGTGCTGCCCTGCCCAATAGCAAATTTTACATGGAGATGAACCTAGTGGACAAGTGGCCTTGAGTTGGCTTGGGACTGAATGGATCCATTATTCCTCTCTTTTTATTTTCTCTTTCTTTCACCAAAATTAAAACCATGATCTCCCGAAAGTGGATTTCTAGGTTAGTCAGACAGGAAGGCAGTCACTGGGGCAAAAGGCTGTTGCTAAGTCTCAGTTTTCCGGTGCTGTGGTGACTCGGGAAACTGGCCCCGCCCCCTCGTATTCATTACTGACAAACCTGACCGCTCCACAAGCTCCCTAACAGGGCATTTTCTAGTCTGAGGCACACAGCGGTGCTAATTAGCTTCTTGCCAAGAGATAAATAACAGCTCTCCTGGCCTAGCTGTTCAAAGTTAAACCCAGGAAAAAAAAAAGTAAAACCCAGAAGTCTGTAAAAGTGAAACCCAAAAGTCTGCCAATTAATGCTCCTGTCTGTGAAATATCAGTGTGAATGACTGGCCCCAAAGCCCAAGGAGATATTGAGCTAGGCAAAAGGCTTGCTGTTATTAATATAAGGCTCCCTGGTCATTAGCGCCCCCCAGCGGGTAGTGTTGGTATGGACCAAGCTTCCCTTGGAGAAAGGCCTGGAGAAACAGCTCCATAATAACCAGAAGATATACTGGAAGAGCTTATCATTGGATATGGAAACTCTCTCTTGTTCTGCAGTCCAGGCTGGAGTGCAGTGGTGCTATCATCACACCTTATTGCAGCTTTGAAAGCCTGGGCTCATGCAATCCTCCCGCCTCAACCTCTTAAGTAGCTAGGACTATAGCATGTGCCACCACGACTGGCTGATTTTTAAAATTTTTATAGCCACTGGGTCTTGCCAGGTTGCCCAGGCTCGTCTGGTCTCAGTTCTTGCTGCCTCGTACAGTATTTTTCACACAATACATACTTGGTCAGTGGTGAAGGACTAGGTAGTGCTCAGTTTGTATTGCAGTTGTTGTTACATCCTAATTTGACAAGTAGCACTTTCCTTTTCAATCTCTCAGTTTTATTTCCATATATCTGAATCTTTTGCCTCTCAAAATCTATTGTGAGGGATACAGGAAAAGACAAAGACATGGAAGTGATGTTAATAATGTCCTGCACATAAATGGTGCTTTGCAATTTTGAAAGTTCCTTCATGTATATTCCAGGGGGTACTAAAGAGAGGAAATACCATGTAGCAGAAAGGCAGACAGCACAATGGGGACAGGGCAGGACATGTGTCTGGACAGCAGTATTGGTGACCTTAGAGGTTTAGAGAACACTGTGCAATGTTTGATCAGAAATAATTGGTCAAAGTGAGCTAGGCAGGATAGAGGAAACAAAATAGCTTTAAAGCATGAAGTAGAAAACTTAGTCTTCATTTGAAATAAAACTGAGACTCAATGTTTAATGTTATCGAGTTTCAGGCTCTGCTTTCTTGAACAACCCCCACCAAACGCTCTTTAATTAAAGTATCTCCAAGTTAAATAATTAGGTATTCTGCATGATTACGTGCACAAACCATTACCCTTCTCTGAAATTTTGTGTCTGAAAAATCTGCTTGTCAATGACATCAGTGCTGTTGTCTCAATTAGAAAATACTCCAAAGGAAATGTCTCTACTCTGTTTCAATGACTCTGCCCCTCACAGTCAACCCTATTACCAAGGTGTCTTTAATCATTTCTATCTACAAAGCATACTCCAGGTATAGCTGGAAAGCAAGTATGTAGTGACTCCCTTGCATAAATTCATTGGTCAAGGAGACGACAGCAAAAGGTGGTAGAGAAATGGTGGGTTCATTGTACTTTCCTCAGTGGAATCCACAAAAAACGAGAAAAAGAAACTGGGAAGAAATCTTGAGCTATGCTAAAATTTGAAAATGTACAATGACTCCGAACCCATCAAATATGGACCAAATCAAGCAAGGGAGCTGAAATGAAAACATCCTCCCAGATGTGAAAGGGGTCCTAGAAATTTCTGGAAGTAAATATGAGGGTTTTAAGAGGAGCAAAAGATAAGATTTTGCCTGAAACAATGGGGATGAAGGGCGTGAGCATGCCATGGAAGACCTAGTAGGCAGCATGAATGTGGGGCCACGTTCGGTATCACAGAGTAGCAGATGGAGACAGAGTGGGGAAAAGTATACATGTCATCTGCCATACTCATGACCTGGACTCCTGGCCTAGAGAAGCCACTGGAGGTCAGGTGAAGTGAAAGAGTGAGAGGTAGCCTCTTTTGTGGCCCCTGACTTGAGTTCTCCAAGTAGAGGATACAGTTACGTGAAATCACTAAACAAAAGTCCTATGACTTTATGATGCACTGAGTTACACCAACTTCTCACGTGGGTCAGCTGCTTACTTTTTCTGGGGGAGAACATCAGAGACTGAGCATTGCTAGTGCTAAACACACAGCTGGATTCAGGGAGAAAGAGAGTTAGTCTTTAGCCACTTTCTCAGATGTGAAGCTGCTTGCTATTCTTTTCTGTTCATTCTCCTTCACTTTAAAACACACAAGCACACACATCCTCTCCATTCTCAAAAACCAGCAATGTACCTAACAACCAACAAACAGCTGAAAAACATAGTTCAGGGGAAAAAATATTTAGGAAAAAAATACAAAAAAAAAAAAAAGAAAAAAGCAATCGGGAATAGGGACAGCCTTAACCTAGGGGCTTCTCCAAGCCTTGACTTCCACCAACGTGGAGTAGAAAGCATAGGTACAATTTTCATGGTGCTGCAGATATGCAGTTAACCCGGAATGAACACATGAATAAAGGATAGACAGTCACATGAAGAGCAGTCTTTTTCTGGTCTGACATTTCAGAGTTGACTTTTCTTTGACATTTTTTTTTTCAAGAGAAGAATGTATAAGCTTTACAAGCAATTTATAAACAAACACACAGACAAGGGATAAATGTGTGTGTGTGTGCTTATATATATATATATATATATATATACACACACACACACACACATATATATGTATATACATAAACATGTATATATGTATATATACATATATATGTGTATATATGTATATATATGTGTGCATATATGTTTATATATGTTTATATATACATATATATAAATACACACACACACACACACACACACACACACACACAACGAGAGAACGAGAAAAGATACTGAGGATGTATTTATAAATGCTCGGTGGGAAAAATAAACTAAAAACATCTGCCTTAAGTGAAATTTGGCATTAATAGAAAATTTTTTTATTGATTTTTCTGTGATTTGGTATAAAATACAGATAAAACTTTGCCCAGCTCCTATCCTAAATTATAAGTGATTTATCTGTATTTTTTGTAAAATACTAAGGAAAGTCTGACAACTGTTAAGGACTTAAAATCGTAATAAAAAATTTAGTCATTAGTTCAACTAATTTTTTGTATTCTGGTAGCTATTTAGAAGCTGTAATTATGAAGAAACAGACATTTCTACAACATTTTTTGGTTTCTAGTACATGACTTCAAGTTAGTAGTTCCTTAGTTCTTGAAGGGGCTGAAGTCTTTTATTTTTGGCTTTTTTGAGAAACTGCAATTGGAATAAAAGCAAGTTTTGACATGAGACAAGGGTTCACTGGTGGTTTGTTTGATAAATGAATCCCACATAGAGACTGCACATGGAAAGTAGATACCGAGGGATTTTAGATTAAGTAATGGTAAGCACAGATTGAATTCTTCCCAGTTTGCTTGTTTGAAAAGGCAAGAAAAGAAAACAAAATCTTCCAAGGATAAGAGTAAGATCCTTTTGTTAATACTGATTTTGTTAATACTGTTTATCCTTCTAATCTTCCCCGTGGATTAAACAGAGCAACAGAACACAAGGCATTTAATGCTGAAAAGCAAGGGGTCATCAAGGGCCTCTGCTACAACAGACAGATTAGAGAGGCAAAACTGGAACCCACACACTGCTGCAATAAGCTTGCTCAGATTCAAGAGTATTGACTAGCACTGCTAATACCAAAGTGCATACTTGTTGAAAACTATAGCAAATCTGACAGCCGAGACCGGTAAAGGTCCAGGGTTGTAGCACATAGAAACTCATTAAACACTGAAGCAACCGCCTCCTGTCCCTTGAGCTTCTCAGCAAACTTTAACCTCAGAAACTCTGGAAGCTATTTAGAAGCTGTGATTCTGAAGAAACAGACATATCTTCAACACTTTTGTTTTTACAAGCACATGATTTAGCTTGGCTATATTGCTTCTCCAGCCACATACATTCACCACCTATCTCCACAGAAGTTATAAATCCCAATAGCCTCGTCACACTTCTTTATATTGCCATAAGCATGTCATAACCAAGGCTCAAAACTACCAGTCCATATCAGTGAGCATTTTGGTTTTGCTGGATTGAAACGATATTATTAAGTGTTTAAAAAACTAAGTAACATTTTGCTAAGCCTGAAAGTGTTAGCCTCTTTGTTCACTAATTACCTTTCAACATAAATGTTCTTTCCTGTCCCAAGGGAGTAGAGGCTGCACAGTATGTGGTAGCATGAAATCTGCACGTCACCTACTGAAACAAAAAAGAAATGTCATTAACTTGCATCAATCCTGAATACAGAAAGGATCCATGAAGAGAAAAAGAAAAATGCATGAGCATCAGGCAAAAGTAAAAGATCTCTCTTCTCTCTTTCTCAACAAACGTATCCCTTTTCTACCCAGATGCCAGTTTGCTAATTGCTGGACTGGGCAAAAAAAAAAAAAAAATAGGAAAACACCCTCCACTGAGCAATCCTAGTTCCTTTATTGGGCTTATTGTGAAGATTACATTGCTTCACAGGGAAAGGAATCATTTGACCAATGGGTCCTTCCATAATGTGATTTGTTTCATTACCAATAGAGACAGGCATTTTAGCCAAATTTTATCCAGCGCAATATTTCCTTCCTTTGGGAGAAAGAAGGCAGAAAACCTGAAGCTTGAATGAGCCTTTTGCTCATTTCCCAGAAAGATATGTCTAACTGCTAGACTTTCCTCAGAGATGGAGCAAAATCCCTCATGCCTGCCTCTCCCAAATTCTCTGCTGGGTGTTCTGTAAAGGGCAATTCAATAGTATGATTTTATCATGTTTCCTAGGGGAATGGCATGTTTTGCTTGTGAATCTGCAGGCTACACATCTCTAGCCGTGTCTGGAGCTCAAACCAAGGCTGGGACTACTTTAACACATTCAGATCTAATTTAATGTTTTATTTTTGAACCAAGGAGTTGCATTGCTTCTATGACACAAAACAGTGAGTTTGGATGTTCTCCCAGCCACCACCCTACAACAGTAATCATTGATTTTCAGTTATTTAAGGATATGAAAGACACAGTCTTAACTATCAACAACTGGTCAAATTAAATCATGTGTCAACATTTAAAGTGTAAAACTAAAGTTTGGTGGCAGACTATCTGCACGGGGGCTGGGGGTGGCACTAAACACAGTGCTAAATGCAAACTAAAATAAAACCAAGCAACTTTGGTCTTCCGAAAGCTCAGATAATGAAATGTTAGCATATTTCCTTTGCTCCTGGTATTCAATGAATAAATTAAGGCTTCTTAACCAGAAAAATGATGTCTGAAAAACCCAGGAGCAAATCTATATCTCCCACTGTATTACTCAGATAACCTTTTCAAATTAAGCAGGAGTACAATAGCTGACAGCTAGACTAGCAGATGGGAAATTCTGGTGCAGAATAAAAGTGGAAAAAAGATATTAAATATTCAAATTAGGGAATTTCTTTCCATTCCAAGAATATATTACTTCATTTTTTTTTTAAATCTAAGCAGAAAAAAGCATAGAATAATTCTCTCTCTACTCTGCCATCAAGGTCAGCGTAAGTGAATGGTCCCCACACCTCCTATCTGGGGCTATGTGCACACAAATTCACAACAAATACCAGTAGAACTCACAGAGTAGATCCATTCCAAACTGATGCTGAGCGACGTGCTCAAAGATGGACGTCAGGATGGGGAGCAGAGCCACTGTAGTATAGTTAATATTCTGAGAAACACCTTTAATCTGCGTTCGGGAATGGGTGAACTTTCCTAGTTTCAGGTTTTCTGAAGTCTTCTCCAAGTCTTCTGCAGCATTTTCAAAGAATGCTCGCAACCCAGCCTTCACCAGCTCTGAGCCTGACTTCATGACAGTCCTGAAAGCAAACAATGTTCAAATCTAGAAGCATAATCTAAACTTTTAGCCAATTTCCTTCTTGAAACTGGCTGTGTCGCCTGAGCAGACATTTGCCACTCCTGTCACCCAGTGACACTGTGTCAGGAGAAAGGGAGACAGCAGTTAACATCCAGGAAGAAACCTGAATCACACACTCCCAGAGGGGCTAGCCACTGGACAATGTGAGGAAAATACTACTCTTCAGGAAATACAGAGAACAATCCAGAATGAAACCAATACTGGTTACCCGCTACCATCTATAGTAAGTTGCAACTGGCTGAAGTCTTCTATAAATACCTAGTTAAAAGAACAGAGGAATGAGCTTTAAGAAAAGTTGTGGGATAAATAACTTTTATAAAGACTAGCTAGAAACATAAACTCTTCTGAGGCAAGACAGAGAAAAAGAGCAAGGAAATAAGTCAACAGAAGCTTAGAGTTCTGTTACTTTGCAGGAAATGTCCTATGTTGGATGAGAAAAGAGAAAAAAAGACACCTAACTCTTTTAAAATAGACAGCTGGCTCAGATTTCTGGGGAAAAAAAAACAAAAAAACCCAAAAAACATTGAAATGTGACCTGCAGGATGAAGATCAGCTATGGATATTTGAAGCATTCCCTCACAATGACAGGATTTCATAAAACTTAGAATTGGCACAAAACTTACAAGTCATCTATAATGCTTATATTTGTATGCCTTATTCAGAAGATAGGAAAGACTTGCTTCAAAGACAGATGCTTTTATCTAAATCATTTTCCTGATAATCATTCAACTCATCAAGACAATAAAATCAAAGAAATAAAGTCAGTGAGGTTTGTCTTTATAAGTATTCATAAGGTATCTTCCTGTTTTTTGAGATGGGGGTCTCACTCTGTTGCACAGGCTGGACTGCAGTGACCTCTCATGGAAGCCTCCCGTGCTCAGTGATCTTCCCACCTCAGCCTCCCGAGTAGCTGAGAGCACAGGCATGTGCTACCATGCCTGGCTCATTTTATAAATTTTTTGTAGAGATGGGGGTCTATGTTGCCCAGACTGGTCTTGAACTCCTGGCCTCAAGCGATCTACCCACTTCTGCCTCACAAAGTGCTGGGATTATAGGTGTGAGCCACTTCATTTGGCCCTTCCTAACTTTCTAGTCCCAGTTTTTGCTGGGAATGATGACTAAACACACCAACCTGCAACTGATCTTCATTAAACCAAAAACAAAAACTGGATTCTCTCCAAAGACTTTTCCCAAATTTCTTAAAGATTTCTCATCCCTTTAATAGTCCTTACTTACTCCCCTCCTTTTTTGGAGCCATTCCCAGTTCACTGTGGATTTTCATCTTTGGGACACCCTTACTGTCCCATTCTTTTAGGTTGGCATCCTCCTTTGCATTGGGTCCTAGGAGGTGTGTCCTCCTCCCAACTTTGATAAGGACTTTTTTTTTTTTTTTTTTTTTTTTTAAGATGAGGTCTTACTACATTTTTTAGGCTGGTCTTGAACTCCTAGGCTCAAGCAACCCTCCTACTTCAGCCTTCTGAGTAGCTTTGACGATAGACAGAAACCATGGTGCCCAGCTCTGACAAGGACCCTTCTTAATGGGCATGTTAAAGAAAGCTCCCTGTCAGTTCTTTCTACTGCTTCTCTCTCTCTCTCTCTCTCTTTTTGACACAGGTTTTGGCTCTGTCATCCAGGCTGGAGTGTAGAGGCGCGATCTTGACTCACTGCAACCTTCACCTCCTGGGCTCAAGCCATCCTCCCACCTCAGCCACCCAAGTAGCTGGGACTGCAGGCATGCACCACCATGCCTGGCCAATTTTTGTATTTTCTGTAGATAAGATGTTTCCCCATGTTGCCTAGGCTGGTCTTGAACTCCTGAGCTCAAGCGATCTGCCTGCCTTGGCCTCCCAAAATGCTGAGATTATAGGCATGAACCACTGCACCCAGCATGCATGTCTTTTGTCTCATCATTTGCGTTAATATTACCAGAACTTATGGATTATTTTTTATGACCTATTCCCAAATCCCTAGGCCATGGGATCAATGTCTTTGTTTCTGCTTCTTTTGAAGCCGGATATCTCTCTGCATTTCCTTCTTTGGCCATTTTGAATTCAGAGTGCTGTTCATCTCTCCCCAGCATTTGTAGATTCACCACCCACCAGGGGGGTTCTGCCACATTCTAAAGTTTATCTTCTGAAAGATGCACTCTCCAGGAAGACAAGACAATAACTGATCAAGACTTAGCATTCTGTCTATGCCATGGTAGTGGCTCTCGTTACGTGAACTGAGAAAAAGAGAGTGCTAACTTCTAGGGTCAAACTCCTCTTTGCCCTGTCTTCCCTCTTTTCCCAAACCAGCCAGCAGCAATCTGTCTTCTCTTCAGTATAATAATTAGTGAGATGAGAGGGTCAGAGAGGAAGTCATGAGAAACTATTGGGAAAAGGGGGAAGACTTACCTTGTGTCAAGAGTCTGAGCTAAGATGTGAAGACAGCTCACCATTGTAGTAGAATCACTACCTAGAAAAAAAAATATCACCTGTGATTCCCCCAAACTACTCAACCTGTCTTTCAAATGCAATCTTCTCCATATGCACAAATCATAGCACAGTATAATTAACTACCAACACATAAAGAGCCGGGCTTGTGTTCAGAGACAATGCATTCATTTCTAGCCTGACACAGCCTTTGCTTTATGATGGATGTCAGAGGCAGAGCTTACAATTTTCATTGGTGTGGAAAATCTGAGCAGTTTAAAGGGTAAAGAGGTCATTTATCACGCTTCAGACCAATTTTCTATGGCAAATTTAGGTGACACCTTAGTCCCAAGGCCCAGGTTGTCTGAGGAAGACACAAATAAAGGCAAAATGCAAGTTCAGGATAATTAAGGGAGGAGCGGCACCTTTAGCAACACTTCACTTACCAAAGAGGGAAATCCTGTGTCTAACAAGAGCAGCAAGCTTGCAGAACAGGCTGAAGAAGAAAAGAAAGCAATTCAGAAAGTCACGGAGATTAAAGGACTCATGCTTTGAATCCTCCACCCCAATGTCCCTTACACTGTGAAACAGAGAACACAGAGTGGCATTCTAGGAAGATGCACTATGTTCCTACCAAAGAATCCCCTGTTCTACGCTCAGGAACATGTGTGGTTCGCATTGCCTTGGAGAATCATGAAAGGTGCCTTGTAGGTGGCTCTATCCTTACTAACCACAATCCCTCTGAAACAGCTATAGTATTTTGCAGTGACCCAGTGCAAAGTATCCTTTGCTAGAGTACCATGTATCGAAACGTTCATTTGTGTGACATTCAGGGATAAACGAAGACTCTGGAAAAAAGCATGATTTTCCCCTTGTTGCAATGGATTGCAAACCATTATACAGTCTTCAGCTGAGGGTGTGACGTTTTAGTTGGGTGGTTGGCAAGCAGTTGGGATTGCAAAAGTGTTAATGGTTCAGGTACAAGGTGAAATTGTGTTAAACAAAAACATTTTAAGAATTGTGGGCCGGGCATGGTGGCTCACGCCTGTAATCCCAGCGCTTTGGGAGGCTGAGGTGGGTGGATCAC
>NW_016107434.1:4111795-4130137 GCF_001604975.1 Cebus imitator | reverse complement strand
TATATTTTCTGTCATCTCCAGTTACTCTCTGGGCCTGACCAGGTTGTTGTTCCAATGGGGTCCTTGGAAACTAGGAAAGCCCATGATGTATATTTTTGTGTTTTTTGACTCTCCTTCATGATTTCACCCAGATTTTCCACTGCAGAGCCGCTGAAGGTTCAGCTATGCCTCATTGTTTGACTTTCCACAGTGCCTAATGAGGACCTTGTGACTTTTGAAAGGAGCCCATGGATGTTTCTGAACATGCTGCTCATGGACCCCATCTAGGGGTACTGTGGCCATCATCTGACCTGTGTTACTGAAGCTCTTGGGAGGAGATTGCTCAGAACTGACATTATTGACACTGGCATGGCTAGACAAGAACATTGCAGTTGCTTCAGAAAGCAGTGGAATAGAAAGAGGGAAAAAAGAGAGAGAAAAGTCACCTATACAGGCCACGGGTTCCCCTGGTGACACATTCCCAGTTTCCGATTCATATCTCGTCATGGAGCTCCTTACCCCATTCAGGGCAGAAGTCTTCCACAGGACAACTCCAATGGGGGAAGGAATACATCCTGAGCATCAGTGGGGATGAAAACCTGCTCACCTTTAAATGGTTTTCAATAAATGCCCTGAGTCTTTCTGGGTTACCTACTGGAAAGTCACATCCAAAGTTCCCATGGCTGGTTATTTGGTTTTGAAGTGGAAAAAGAGTTGTGATCCCCTGGCCTATGGCCTAAGAGAACACACAGTAAGTTACAAGAAATTTGGCAGCCACCTAGAGTGATATTAAATATGGGTTGCTCTTTTTCTCTTCCCATGGTGTTTTTTTCAGAGATGGGTATGTGATGCAAACTCATGGAGTTGGGGGGAGGGGATAACCTTGTGGGATGTGGGCTCTGTAGCTCTGCCTGTGATTAGCGGGGCTGTCTTGGGGAAGCCTCTTAACTGCTCTGTGTGTTCACTTTCTCACTGTAGACAGTCATCATGGGACTCAGGTTTCAGAATAAGGGGCAGGTAAACTCAGATATTTCTGGTGAAAATGCTTTGAGGAGGACACGTGTTCTGTATGAACATAAAACAATGTTTTTCTAACAAAGGCAGATATTTGGATTGTTTGATCCTAATATTAACATGGCTCACCTCACTGTCAGAAGTGCTTTCTCAGGCATGCCAAGGCCAGGATCTATCTGAAATTTCCAAAGGCTGTTGCTTGTTCCCTATGGAACCCAGGATTTAACTGGAAGCAGTGTCCTTAGGCCAGAATTATGAGTGACCCAAATCCCCAAGTACCGCTCTCCATCTTAGAGTTTGAAGGTGAAAAATGAAAGCAATCTCAGGGAGAGCCCAAGACCCATGGGCAAACGGCTGCAGATGCAGAAGAGGTGGAGCAAGGGCGAACGATGCAAACAAGAGGAGTCTGGCAATGCAGAGACATTCAGTGCAAACATGACTGCTTCTCTGGGAGGGCAGCAAGCACACTGATGGATTTGAAAGCTATTTGCAAGGCTGATCAACTCTAGGTTGTATTCCCGCCATGACAAATGGTGCCTGGTTGAACAAATGTTACATTTCCATGAATTAATAATCTAAGAAAAACAGATGAAGAAAACAGACACACCTGCCCTCTGTTGGATTATCTGAATATCTCACTTTACCCACTGTTTCCCTAGCTTCTTACAAAATACACTGGTGCATTCTGCAAACGTTTAGGTCATCTTTGGTCAGCACCCAATTTTAAGGGGTCCTTATTTGATAGCATTGGGCTTCTCCTTTCTTAACTTAGAGTAATTATGGTGCAAAATAAATCACATTTCATGTGGATGGAGGGGACTGGATTTTCTTTCTTTTTTGAGATGGAGACTCACTGTGTTGCCCAGGCTGGAGTGCAGTGGTGCCATCTCAGCTCACTGCAACCTCTGCCTCCTGGGTTCAAGCAATCCCCCTGCCTCAGCTTCTCGAGTAGCTGGGACTATAGGTGCATGCCACCACGTCCAGCTAATTCTTCATATTTTTAGTGGAGATGGGGTTTCGCCATGTTGGCCAGGCTGGTCTCGAACTCCTTATCTCAAGCGATCCACCCACCTCAGCCTCCCAAAGTGCTGGGATTATAAATGTGAGCCATCTCAGGCAGCCAGGACTAGGTATTTATTCTTGTTCTAACTTATTGGAAGAGTCACTTTGGGCAGTAGAGTGAACCTAACTGAACTTCTTCATCTGGAAAATGGAGATCATAATACACAGGCAGGTCTCAGATTTTAAAACATTCTGATGTTTCACAATGATTTTTATACAAATAGACGGTAGCTCTTATACACGAAAAACTGCTCGATGCTTAGTTATGCCAAGTATTTCATAAAAGTTAGCTAAATCTCAAAGTTGAATATCCTCCCCAAGATGGTGATACTTAGTGGATAGGCCCTATAATGTACACTGTTCACTGGATGCTAGCATTTACAGACTATTTTCATTAGAGTCCTTGGCTTTTTACTATTTAAAAGTCTTAGTCCACTTCTGTCTTTCATTAATAAAATACAGACAGAACTTGAGGCATAGCAGAATCCATCTCTTAGCCCAATCATGACAGATCCCCTCTTTTCTAATTTCTGTTAATGTATCTACATGTTACCTAGTGGAATGAGTAAGAAGGCTGGTGCTTCTGATAAGAAGTTTTTTTTCGGCCGGGCGTGGTGGCTCAAGCCTGTAATCCCAGCACTTTGGCAGGCCGAGGCAGGTGGATCACAAGGTCAAGAGATCGAGACCATCCTGGTCAACATGGTGAAACTCCGTCTCTACTAAAAATACAAAAAATTAGCTGGGCATGGTGGCGCGTGCCTGTTATCCCAGCTACTCAGGAGGCTGAGGCAGGAGAATTGCCTGAACCGAGGAGGCAGAGGTTGCGGTGAGCCGAGATCGCGCCATTGCACTCCAGCCTGGGTAACAAGAGCGAAACTCCGTCTCAAAAAAAAAAAAAGGCTTTTTTTCCTATTAGGAATTTAAATTGAATTGTGTTGCTTTAGACTACAGATTTCAACTCATCTACACCAGAACTTGTATGATCTGAGTCTTTTAAATTGTTTTAATCTTACAGAGTCTGATAAACATGGGATTCAAAGCCGTGTCCACCTGTTTATTCTGAATGTCATGTGTTCACTTTTCCCAAACTTGAGATGATCTTGCCTTCTTCTCAATGTTGTCTCAGGACAGATGTTGATTTTTAAAAATTATACTTTTAAGTTCTGGGATACATGTGCAGAACGTGCAGGTTTGTTACATAGGTATACATGTGCTATGGCAGTTTGCTGCACCCATCAACCCGTCATCTACATTAGGTATTTCTCCTAATGCTATCCCTCCTGTACTCCCCCACCCCACAACAGGCCCCAGTATGTGATTTTCCCCTCCTTGTGCCCATATGTTCTCGTCGTTGAACTCCCACTAATGAGTGAGAACATGCGGTGTTTGGTTTTCTGTTCCTGTGTTAGTTTGTTGAGGATGATGGTTTCCAACTTCATCCACGTCTCTGCAAAGGACATGAACTCACTCTTTTTTAAGGCTGCATAGTATTCCACAGTGTTTATGTGCCACATTTTCTTTATCCAGTCCATCACTGATGGCCATTTGGGTTGGTTTCAAGTCTTTGTTATTATGAATAGTGCTGCAATAAATACACATGTGCATGTGTCTTTACAGCAGAATGATTACTAATCCTTTGGGTATATATTCAGTAATGGGATCACTGAGTCAAATATTATTTCTGGTTCTAGATCCTTGAGGAATCACCACACTGTCTTTCACAATGGATGAACTAATTTATACTCTTACCAACAGTATAAAAGCATTCCTATTTCTCCACATTCTCTCCAGCATCTGTTGTTTCTGGACATTTTTTCTTTTGTCTTTTGAGATGGAGTCTCGCCCTGTTGCCCAGGCTGGAGTGTAATGGCGTGATCTTGGTTCACTGCAACCTCCGCCTCCCAGGATCAAGCGATTCTCCTGCCTCAGCCACCATGCCTGGATAATTTTTTGTATCTTTAGTAGAGAAGGGGTTTCATTACGTTGGCCAGGCTGGTTTAGAAATCATGACCTTGTGATCCGCCTGCCTCGGCCTCCCAAAGTGCTGGGGTTACAGGTGTGAGCCACAGTGTCCAGTCTCCTGCCTTTCTTTTCTTTTCTTTTGAGATGGAGTTTTGCTCTTGTCGCCCAGGCTGAAGTGCAATAGAACGACCTTGGCTCACTGCAACCTCCACTGCCTGGGTTCAAGCGATTCTCCTGCCTAAGCCTCCCAAGTAGTGGGGATTACAGGCATGCACCACTACACCAGCTAATTTTGTATTTTCAGTAGAGATGGGGTTTCACCATGTTGGTCAGGCTGGTCTCGAAATCCTGACCTCAGGTGATCCACCCACCTCAGCCTCCCAAAGTGCTGAGATTAAGGTGTGAGTCACCACGACCAGCCTACTTTTTAGCGATTGCCATTCAAAGTGGCATGAAATGGTATCTCATTGTGGTTTTGATTTGCATTTCTCTAACGACCAATGATGATGAGCTCAGGTTTATTGGCTGGATAAATGTCTCCTTTTGAAAAATGTTTGTTTATATCCTTTGCCCACTTTTGATGGGGTTGTTTTTTTCTTGTAAATTTGTTTAAGTTCCTTGTAGATTCTGGATATCAGCCCTTTGTCAGATAAATAGATTGCAAAATTTTTCTCCTATTCTGTAGGTTTCCTGTTCACTCCGATGATAGTTTCTTTTGCTGTGCAGAAGCTCTTCAGTTTAATTAGATCCCATTAGTAAATTTTGGCTATTGTTGTCATTGCTTTTGGTGTTTTAGTCATGAAGTTCTTGCCCACGTCTATGTCCTGAATAGTATTTCTTAGGCTTTCTTCCAGGTTTTTTATGGTTTTAGGCCTTACATTTAAGTCTTTAATCCACCTTGAGTTAATTTTTGTGTAAGGTGTAAGGAATGGGTCCAGTTTCAGTTTTCTGCATGTGGCTAGCCAGTTTTCCCATCATCATTTATTAAATAGGGAATCCTTTCCTCATTGCTGGTTTTTGTAAGTTTTGTCAAAAATCAGATGGTTGTAGATGTGTGGTGTTATTTTTGAGGCTTCTGTTGTGTTCCATTGATCTATGTATCAGTTTTGGTACCAGTACCACGTGGTTTTGGTCACTGTAGCCTTGTAATATAGTTTGAAGTCAGGAAGACTGATGGCACCAGCTTTCTTCTTTTTGCTTAGGATTGTCTTGGCTGTGCTTTTTGGTTCCAAATGAAATTTAAAGTTTTTTCTAATTCTGTGAAGAAAGTCAATGGTAGTTTGATGGGAATAGCATTGACTCTAAAAATTACTTTGGGCAGTATGGCCATTTTCATGATACTGATTCTATCAATGAGCATGGAATGTTTTTCCATTTGTTTGTGTCTTCTTTTATTTCCTTTAGCAGTGGTTTGTAGTTCTCCTTGAAGAGGTCCTTCACATCCCTTGTAAGTTGTACTCCTAAGTATTTTATTCTCTTTGTAGCAATTGTGAATGGGAGTTCACTCATGATTTATCTCTTTGTTTGTCTGTTATTGGTGTATAAGAATGCTTGTGGTTTTTCCATATTGATTTTGTATCCTGAGACTTTGCTGAAGTTGCTTATCAGCTTAAGGAGTTTTCGGGCTGAGTTGATGGGGTGTCCTAAGTATAGGATCACATCATATGCAAACAGAGACAATTTTACTTCCTCTCTTCCTACTTGAATACCCTTTATTTCTTTCTCTTGCCTGACTGCCCTGGCCAGAACTTCCAATACTACGTTGAATAGGAGTGGTGAGATTGGGCATCCTTGTCTTGTGCCAGTTTTCAAAGGGAATGCTTCCAGCTTTTGCCCATTCAGTATGATATTGGCAGTAGGTTTGGCATAAATAGCTTATTATTTTGAGACATGTCCCATCAATACTTAGTTTACTGAGTGTTTTTAGAATAAAAAGGTGTTGAATTTTATTGAAGGCTTTTGCTGCATCTATTGAGATAATCATGACATTTTTATCATTGGTTCTGTTTATGTGATGGATTATGCTTATTGATTTGTGTATGTTGAACAAACCTTTCATCCCAAGCCGACTTGATCATGGTGGATAGGTTTTTTAATGTGCTGTTGGATTCGGTTTGCCAGTATTTTATTGAGGATTTTCGCATCTATATTCATCATGGATATTAGCCTGAAATTTTCTTTTTTTGTTGTGTCTCTGCTGGGTTTTGGTATGGGATGATGCTAGCCCCATAAAATGAGTTAGGGAGGAGTCCCTCTTTTTCTATTGTTTGGAATAGTTTCAGAAGCAATGGTACCAGCTCCTTTTTTGTATCTCTGGTAGAATTCGGCTGTGAATCTGTCTGGTCCTGGGCCTTTTTTGGTTGGTAGGCTATTAGTTACTACCTCAATTTCAGAACTTGTTATTGGTCTACTCAGGGATTTGACTTCCTCCTGGTTCAGTCTTGGGAGGACGTATGTGTCCAGGAATTTATTGATTTCTTCTAGATTTTGTAGTTTATTTGCATAGAGGTATTTATAGTATTCTCTGATGGTAGTTTGTATTTCTGTGGGATCAGTGGTGATATCCCCTTTATCATTTTTTATTTTGTCTATTTGATTCTTCTCATTAGTCCGGCCAGTCGTCTATTTTGTTAATCTTTTCAAAAAGCCAGCGCCTGGATTCATTGATTTTTTGAAGGATTTTTCACGTCTCTATCTTCTTCAGTTCTACTCTTAGTTATTTCCTGTCTTCTGTTAGCTTTGAATTTGTTTGCTCTTGCTTCTCTAGTTCTTTTAATTGTGATGTTAGGGTGTCAATTTTAGATCTTTCTCACTTTCTCCTTTGGGCATTTGGTGCTATAAATTTCCCTCTAAACACAGCTTTAGTTGTGTCCCAGAGATTACAGCATGTTGTGTCTTTGTTCTCATTGGTTTTAAATAACATCTTTATTTTTGCCTTTTGTTATTTACCCAGTAGTCATTCAGGAGCAAGTTGTTCAGTTTTCATGTAGTTGTGCAGTTTTGAGTGAGTTTCTTAATCTTGAGTTTTAATTTGATTGCACTGTGGTCTGAGAAACTTATGATTTCTGTTCTTTTGCATCTGCTGAGGAGTGTTCTACTTACAATTTTGTGGTCAATTTTAGAATAAGTGTGATGTGGTGCTGAGAAGAACGTATATTCTGTTGATTTGGGATGGAGAGTTCTGTAGATGTTTATTAGGTCTGCTTTGTTCAGAGCTGAGTTCAAGTCCTGAATATCCTTGTTAATTTTGTCTCATTGATCTGTCCAATATCGACAGTGGGGTGCTAAAGTCTCCCACTATTGTTGTGTGGGAGTCTAAGTCTCTTTGTAGGTCTCTAAGAGCTTGCTTTATGAATCTGGGAGCTCCTGTATTGGGTGCATACATATTTAGGATAGTTAGCTCTTCTTGTTGCATCTATCCCTTTACCATTATGAAATGCCCTTCTTTCTCCTGTTTGATCTTTGCTGGTTTAAAGTCTGTTTTATCAGAGACTAGGATTGCAACCCCTGCTGTTTTTGCTTTCCATTTGCTTGGTAAATATTTCTCCATTCCTTTATTTTGAGCCTGTGTGTGTCTTTACATGTGAAATGGGTCTCCTGAATACAGCACACCAATTCGTCTTCACTCTATCCAATTTGCCAGACTGTGTCTTTTAATTGGGGCATTTAGCCCATTTACATTTAAGGTTAATATTGTTATGTGTGAATTTGGTCCTGTTATTATGCTAGCTGGTTATTTTGCCCATTAGTTGATGCAGTTTCCTCATAGTGTTGATGGTCTTTACAATTTGGTATGTTTGTGCAGTGGCTGGTACTGGTTTATTCTTTCCATATTTAGTGCTTCCTTCAGGAGCTCTTGTAAGGCAGGCCTGGTGGTGACAAAATTCGTCAGCATTTTCTTGTCTGTAAAGGATTTTATTTTTCCTTCGCTTCTAAAACTTAGCTTGGCCGGATAAGAAATTCTGGGTTGAAAATTATTTTCTTTAAGAATGTTGAATATTGGCCCCACTCTATTCTGGCTTATAGGGTTTCTGCAGAAAGAACTGCTGTTAGTCTGATGTACTTCCCTTTGTGGGTAACCCAACCTTTCTCTCTGTCTGCCCTTAACATTTTTTACTTAATTTCAACCTTGGTGAATCTGACGATTATGTGTCTTGGGGTTGCTCTTCTCGAGGAGTATCTTTGCTGTATTCTCTGCATTTCCTGAATTTGAATGTTGGCCTCTGTGCTAGGTTGAGGAAGTTCTCCTGGATAATATCCTGGAGCGTGTTTTCCAACTTGGTTCCTTTCTCTTCATCACTTTCCAGTACACCAATCAAATGTGGGTTTGGTCTTTTCACATAATCCCATATTTCTTGGAGGCTTTGTTCATTCCTTTTCATTCTTTTTTCTATAATGTTGTCTTCATGCTTTATTTCATTTAATTGAGCTTTAATCTCTGATATCCTTTCTTCCACTTGATCGATTTGGCTACTGATACTTGTGTATGCTTTGTGGAGTTCTCGTGCTGTGTTTTTCAGTCAATCAGGTCATTTATGTTCATCTCTAAACTGGCTATTCTAGTTAGCAGTTCCTGTAACCTTTTATTGAGGTTCTTATTGACCTTGCATTGGGTTAGAACATGCACATTTAGTTCAGAGGAGTTTGTTATTAACCATTTTCTGAGGCCCACTTCTGACAATTCATCAAACTCATTCTCTCTCCAGTTCTGTTCCCTTGCTGGTGAGGAGTTGTGATCCTTTGGAGGAGAAGAGGCATTCTGATTTTCAGAATTTTCAGCCTTTTTGTGCTGGCTTTCCTCATCTTCATGAATTTATCTACCTTTAGTCTTTGATGTTGGTTATCTTTGGTTGGGGTTTTTGCATGGATGTCCTTTTTGTTGGTGTTGATCCTATTGCTTTCTGTTTGTTAGTTTTTCTTCTAATAGGCCCCTCTGCTGCAGGTCTGCTGGAGTTTCCTGGAGGTCCACTCCAGACCCTATTTGCTGGGGTATCACCAGTGAAGACTGCAGAACAGCAAAGATTGCTGTCTGCTCCCTCCTCTGGAAGCTTTACCCAGAGAGGCACCTGCCAGATGCCAGCCGGAACTGTCCTGTATGAGGTGTCCATCGACCTCTACTGGGAAGTGTCTACCAGTCAGGAGGCACGGGGCGCAGGGACCCACTTTAGGAGGTAGTCTGTCTCTTAGGAGAGCTTGAGTGCTGTGCTGGGAGATCCACTGCTCTCTCCAGAGATGGCAGGCAGGAACATTTAAGTCTGCTGAAGCTGCACCCACAGCTGCCCCTTCCCCCAGGTATTGTGTTCCAGCGAGATGTGAATTTTATCTATAAGCTCCTGACTGGGGCTGCTGCCTTTCTTTCAGAGATGCCCTGCCCAGGGAGGAGGAATCTAGAGAGGAAGTCTGGCTACAGCAGCTTTACAGCGCAGTGGGGGTGGGGGTGGGGGGGTTCCCCACCCAGTTTGAACTTATCGGTGGCTTTGTTTACACTGTGAGGAGAAAACCAAGTACTAAAGCCTCAATAATGGTGGACGCCCCTCCCCCGACTAAGCTCAAGCATCCCAGGTCAACTTCAGACTGCTGTGCTGGCAGCGAGAATCTCAAGCCAGTGATTCTTCGCTTGCTGGGCTCCATGGGGGTGGGATCCACTGAACTAGACCACTTGGCTCCCTGGCTTCAGCCCCCTTTCCACTAGAGTGAATGGCTCCACCTCACTGGTGTTCCAGATGCCATCAGGGTATTAAAAAAAACTCCTGCAGCTAGCTCGGTGTCTGCCCAAACAGTCACCCAGTTTTGTGCTTGAAATCCATGGCCCTGGTGACGTAGGCACCCAAGGGAATCTCCTGATCTGCGGGTTGCAAAGATCACAGGAAAAGCATGGTATATGCGCTGGAGCACACTGTTCCTCACAGCACAGTCTCTCATGGCTTCCCTTAGCTAGGGGAGTGAGTTCCCCGACCCTTTGCCCTTCCTGGGTGAGCTGACCCCCACTCTGCTTCAGCTTGCCCTCTGTGGGCTGTACCTGCTGTCTAACCAGTCCCAATGAGATGAGTACCTCAGCTGGAAATGCAGACAGAAGTCACCTGCCTTCTGTGTTGGTCTTACTGGGAGCTGCAGACTAGAGCTGTTCCGATTCGGCCATCTTAATTTCTCTCCAGATGTTGATTTAAGTATATAAATCTTTCCCAAGCCCTATGGATACTCCCACATAGCGTACCTCATTTAATTGCTGAAACGATTCAGACATGTATGAACACAGTTTCTTTCAAAACCAAGATGACAAACCCAAACATTAGCCTGTTTCACTTCTCCAAAAGACTCACCATTTAGTCTACAGAAACCTGGCATTTTAAGTAAATTGCATCTGCACCATGAGCTTCTCTTTATTTTGTAGACTCACCTGGCCACCATTTCTTTTTCCTTATGGGAGGCATATCCGCTGCTGCTAAGGGGCTTCAGAGGGGAGGACAGGAAGTAGAGGTGATGATTGGTGAAGTACTGGTCAACCAGTGGGAGGAGAACCTGGAAAACCCACCAGAAATCAACTTCTAGAAGCTATCCCAAACTCTTCATTTGGTTCATTAAAAATGTTTATTTTCTGTGAGCAAAGAGCCTCTGAAAACTGGTCCTGTAATTTCCAGGAAATTCTACCCTTGGATCCCAGTTGCCATCACATTTTCCTTTTCTATGCCTCAAACCAAAGTCCTTGGGGGTACATGAAAGGAACAGCCACTAAGCGCCCAAAGAAATGAGTGCACTGCCCTTAGTCAGCATTTGCAGAGGAGTCCTATGGCACAGCTGCACTCAGATCCGGCTTCTTGGGCACTGCATTCAACAGAGGCACTCAACGGATGGCTCAGTGCCACCTCAAGCATAGCATTCTCTCTGATTCCCAGAGCAAGGTGACTCAAGGCCTTCTGTGCCTCTAGTCTTCTGAGTAGGACCGTATTGGAAGAGATTGCTAACTAGCACCCAAATTCATTCTCCCCTTCTTCCTTTTGGCAATAGAACTCCACTGTGTTTTAGCTGGGTAGAGAGCCACGCAGGCAGAAAACCTATCACCCCGTCTCCCTTGCAGCTAGATGAAGCTCAAATGGAACTTAAACAGGTCCTGTGCCTTCTCCTAGTCCCTGAACTTTTCCTTGGCAGTCAAGGTATCATGTGGTACCAGAAGAGCGTATAACATGTACTGTAAGGTCAACTTGTCATCTCTTACCTTATCGACCTCAGACATACTGCCTGGGATCAGTAGAGTGAGAGATGACAAGTTCTAGCCATTGGGATAGAATTTTAAAAAAGCAACAGCTTGCCTTCCCTTCTCCTTTCCCCTTTCCCACAGATGTGGTGCAGGTGAGCTTGTCTGAACCATGCAAACACAGGCCACACCTCCAGAGATGGTGGAGTAGCAAGGGGAGGAAGAACCTGGGCTTCTGGGTGATGGTGCAGGGCTAGGCAGCTGCCTATATCCTTGGAATGCCAGCCTCCTGTGGGACTGTTAAACGACAGAGAAATATACATCCACCTCACTGAAGCCATTGGAGTTTTAGATATCTTCATTGGATCCACTTAACCTATTTCCTAAATAGTAGAGATCCTAAGAAGAAAGTAATTTAATTAAATGCAGAGCCACTTACTTTGGCAAAGAATTTGATCTCCTGGTCATGGGGACACTTTTCAGTTTTCCCACTGCTGACAATGGCTTCTACAAAGACACAGATAACACAAAGTTGGTAAGAATTACAAAGTAAAAATCAATCACAACATTTAGAAATGGAGCAGCTTTTCCAA
The DNA here is from genome assembly GCF_001604975.1 of Cebus imitator. NCBI lineage: Eukaryota > Metazoa > Chordata > Mammalia > Primates > Cebidae > Cebus > Cebus imitator. Next base: position 4,118,335 of record NW_016107434.1, on the reverse strand, counting down.
AGGTTGTTAAAAAAAAAGGCTATCTGAGCTGACAAAATACATTTTACAAAGTACTTTATAGCTATGCTGGTTAGTTATTTCTTGTGTGAATTTTTAAAGCTGTTTCACTACCCTTTTGTCTACTTTAACAATCAGAAAGCAGCTTCAAGGCTGGGCGCCATGGGTCATGTCTTTAATCCCAGTCCTGTGGGAGGCTGAGGCAGGTGGATCACTTGAGGTCAGGAGTTCAACACCAGCCTGGCCAACATGGTGAAACTCTGTCTCTACTAAAAATACAAAAATTAGCTGGGCATGCATGATGGCAGGCACCTGCAATTCCAGCTACTTGGGAGGCTGAGGCAAGAGAATTGCTCAAACCTGAGAGGCAGTGTTTGCTATGAGCCGATACTGCACCACTGCACTCCAGCCTAGGCAGCAAAAGTGAAACTTCATTTCAAAAAAAAAAAAAAAAAAGCAGGCAAGCAAGCAAGCAGCCTCAGAGAGGTTGAGTCGTATGTCCATAGTCATAAAGCAAGGCAATGGGACAGTTAAAATAGGATAACTTGTGTGGAAAAAATGACAAAAGATTCAATCATGTCCACTAGGAAAAAAATCTCAGCCACTGTTTTCCCCTAAAATCACGTATCTAAGTGAATCATAAAAAGTTACAGCCTGAAAGGATTATTTCTTGATAAAAGAATATTGAATTCTTTTGGGATATTTCATGATGATACTTACCTAAATGAGCAATATATTCTTGAGTGGAATCAACGTATTTCAGGATCTTCTTCAAGAACTTATAGGCAAACCTCTTTTCCATGGAGGAAGCATCCAGCTCCATATCTTTCATACCCCTACGTTGGAAATGGACAGACCCCGGAAAGTAACAAAGACAACCATGTTACTCAGGTACACCACCAGTCCTACCAGTGTCGAATTTAATTTCCAAATGTTAGTGTTTATTCCGACATAGTGACGTGATTCATCATTTGACTAATTTCTCCTCTCACCTGGAACCTGCCTGTGTGAGCACAGAATACCTATGTTACAATCATTTCTAAAAGGATTTTTCAGAAAGACCTTTATCATTCATACAATGAATACTGATCTGGGGATGTCAGAGGGGAAAGCAAAAATCTCTGCTCTTATGGAAAGAATTTGCATGCTAGCTGTAAACAGACAGAAACCAAATACAAATCAGCTGGAATCCTAGACATTCATACATTTTATGAATAAAAGAAAAGTTAAAGCAGAATGAAAAGGCCCAGCCCTGGGGGAAGGAGGGTTTGCAGACTGTAGTATTAAACAGGGTAGTCAGGGTTGGTCTCACTGGGAGACTGACATTGCAATAAAGGCCTGAAGGAGATGAGGAAGTGAGCCATATGGACATCTGGGGAAAGAGCTCTTAAGGTGTGAGAAAAGACTGTGCAAAGGTCTTGAGGCAAGAGCATGCATGTTGAGTTGAAGGTTAGAGGGGTATGGGGTAGGAAATGGGGACAATCATGTATGTCCCTACAGGCCATCTTTAGAATTTTGCTTTTGCTCTGAGTGAGAAGGGAAGCTATTAGAAGTTTTGAATAGAGAAGTGACATGATATGACTTGCATCATAATACGATCGCTCGGGTTGCTGTGTTTAAAATTGACTGTGGTGGCGAGGCAAGTGTAGAAACAGGGAGCACAGGCAGAAGGATGAGGATAGTGGGTGGGAAGTGATCAAATTCTGGGGTTATTTTCTGAGACAGTCTCACTCTGCTGCCCAGGCTGGAGTACAGCGGCACCATGTTGGCTCACTGCAGTCTCTGCCTCCCGGGTTCAAGCAATTATCTGCCTCCCAAAGTGCTGAGATTACAGGCATGAGCCTCTGTGCCCAGTCTCTAGGTGTATTTTAAAGGTAAAACTACTAGGATTTCCTGAAGGATTGTATGTGGGTTGGGAGAAAGAGAGGAGTCAAGGTTTTTGGCTGGCTTGAGCAAGCAGAAGAATGGCTTGCCATTGAGTGATGGGGAAGCTGAAGACAGAACGGGTCTGAGCAGGAGTGGGGGAAGCTAGGATTTCTCCTCGGTGACAGCAACTTGCTTGATTATCTGTGCATCCAAATTCCTACCACAGGGTCTGGCACATGGTAGGCAACTCCTTCACATATGTTTGCGGAAGTGATCATCTTTCTTCTTGATTTTCTATTTCCTGACTTCCTTAATCATTACAGTAAAGAGGAATTTTTCTTTTCTGTGAGCAAGTTATTTATCAGCAGATCACACCACAGATTCATCCTGGTGTTAAGAACAGGATCAAAATGACGACGGGAGTCTTTCTCAAATGCTTCCCCGGAGGTTATCTCCTACTGACTGACCTTTCCTGCTCGACAACATGGCAAATAAATCTTGTTATTTTTTGCATATGAGATACAATAGAAATGTTTGTATAGATTTTTATTTTTGCCATTCGATGGCATTTGATAGAAATGTTTGTATAGATTTTTATTTCTATTTTTGCCATTCAATGGCAAAAATTCTACAGGAAACTAGAAGAAACAGCAGCTTGCTCAGCAAATGTGTCTTTAAGAAGTAAGTCTATATCGGAATAAAAACATTGGCTTTTCATTTGACAAAGAACTCAGCAAGCATGATCCTATGTAGCACAGCGCACCAGCACCACCTGACCAGGGAGAAAACAGAGTCTGCTTTTAAGACTTAGACAGCCAATGCCATCCTATATAAAACATTCATCTAGATGATTCTGACTTACCTTTGAGATAAAACATCTTAGGACATCATGATGCATTCAATCACTCCAGTGGAGTTTTGTCTTTATAAGAATCAATTCCCTTCATTCCAAACTGTTTATGTCAGTTATGCTTGCTATTATTACTATGTAATTTAATAAAATATCATATAAAACAATAAAAGTATGACGAGAACTGCTGATTTTATGAAAACTAAGATGCCTATTTTGTAAAGACCTTCAAGTGCAAGCTTCCAAATATGTAATTTTTGAATTAGGTATGGGTGAGACAACTGCCGAAGCTAAGAGAAGAAATTTAAAAAATATCTAGGGTACTGAACGCACACTATTTTCAAGTGCTGCAGATTAATCACCGTTCTTTAAAGAAGCCCAAATTCCAAAGCTTTGAGGTTGTATTATGGATGTGGTTTATAAATCCAATAAACAGAATATACAAAGAAAGGGCCTTGGTCCATAGTACAAGATCTGTGAATGAATGCAGGTTTATATATTTTAAGTTACAATGAAATGTTTTAGATATAACTTGCAATGATTCTCTGTTGTCGTTGATCTTCAAAAATTAATACCTAACATTTATGCTTATGTCAAAAAAAGAGGACTTCATGTTCCAAAATAAAAATGTTCCCATTTTAAAAGACAGTTCTCCTTACTTGGATGGGTTCTGTAGGCAGGTAATTAAATACCTGGGGAGGCAGGGGCCACACCCACAGCCCTGCCCCCACTAACATCACATGGAAGGAGACTTACCTGGAAACTATGACACCATTCACTTGAAGGAACTTAAACAGGTCCTGTGCCTTCTCCCGGTCCTTGAACTTTTCCTTGGCAGTCAAGGTGTCATATGGTACCAGAAGAGGGTGACTACCACCACCTGGGATCAGTAAGGTGAGAGATGGCATTCGGCTCTTCCTTTGCACTTCTGGGAGAGCATACCTGCCCCACCTCAGCTTCTTTAGGGGATGCTGTGAATCTCGCTTACCTTTGCTCTCCAGCTCTAGCTTCTTCTTCTTCGCCCAGATATTGTGATAGTTCTCAGCCACGACCTCCACCATTCCCTATGTCCCATCAAGAAAAGCCAAGTCAAAGAGGGGGCAAGCAAGCTGGCTTCCTACCTGCCGGGCTATTTCAGGCAGCCTCGGGAACAGTGCACCACTGAATACCAACAGCACATGGCCAAGGGCCTCCCATCATCAATTAGTCTGTGCTTATGCACCTCATTAGTTTTATAGCTTCCCATACACACAGAAAACAATTTCTAACTCTGTCCTTCCCTTGTAAGTGATTATCCTGGCAGTTGGATGCATTTATCAGAAACATCCATTTCCTCTTGAACCTGCATGCCGGCAGCACGTCATTTTTCACAGCGGCTTGCTATTATACTCCTGACCTCAGATGGCGAGTTGGGAGTGTGGGCCAAGAAAAGTCTAGAATCCCTGAAAGCCTATAGCTTCACAAACTAAAAATTATCACATCTTAAAGAAAAGTGCCGAAAATAAGATTTCTCTAGTAAAATCCGTTTTTGTAAGGCTCATAAAACAGTGACTTAAATGAAGGATGTACTCTGGAAAGAAACTTTCTCTAAGGTCCAAGGGGCTGTTATGATGGACTTCCAGAGGGGTGAGTGCCCCAGGCTAGGGCAGGCCACAGCCACCAGTGTATACAGGAGGGGAGGAATGAGAAGCAGCAGTTTAGGGCTTTCAGTTTCAACCTCTTGCTCGTACATCCCTACATCCTGCAATGACTACCTGCCTGCACCATCACAGGGAGCTCCAGCAAATCCACTATGGGACGTGCGGGCTGTCCTTATGTTTTGGGGGCCTTCCAATGACCAGCAAGCACCTCCATTGAGGGGCTAAGTTTCACAGATTTTGTCCTAGCTGTTTTACTTATTTGGGGTTTTGATACAGTACAGTCAGCCTTCCTTAACCATGAATTCTGCAGGTTCAACCCATTGCAGATTGAATATATATGGAAAAAAATGTGTCTGTACTGAACATGTACAGACTTTTTTCTTATCATTATTCTCTAAAAAATATAGTACAACTGTTTATATAGAATTTACATTGAATTAGGAATTATAAACAATTATAAACAATTTAAAGTATACGGGAGAATGTGTGTAGGTTGGTTATAGGTAAATACTATGCCATTTTGTATCAGGGACTTGAGCGTTCGTGGGTTTTGCTATCTGTGGGAGGTCCTAGGGTGAAGCCCCCATGGATACTGAGGAATGACTCTAATGTGCTGGTGGTTCTTCACATTGAGTCAGTACCCATCATGATGTCCTTGGAAGAAGTGCAAAGCCTCCCCTTATTGGATGACTGGTTCACTCTGCTGAGACTTCCCCTGTGGCCTCTGCACAATGTGACCATCTTCAGTTTTCACATTTTAGTGGTGGTATGTTCTAAGCATTCTTTCCCTCTCTCCCCTTTAAGTCTTTAGAAGGTAATACGTCCTGCCCTTGAAAGCAAGTCAAGCTGTTCTGAAATTATCAGCACTGACCTGGAGCTCTCTGGAGAGCACAACATTTGAGAGGTCGAGGGGAGCAGGGCTGTAGCTGTTGCCCTAGGAAAGCAAAGGCAGAGTCACTGGGTTGTCATTATTTTCCTTGTTCTTATCAGCATCCCCAACTTCATCTGTCAAAGATGTGTCCTGAAAAATCCCCAGGGTTCATCTCAGACGGTCCCACCTATGATGCCCCAGGCAGAACATTCCCCAATCCTCCAGGGGTTCCATCGGCCCAGAATGGGCCTCTAGGTGTGGTGTCCTACCTGGTTGGCCTGGGACACACTTCGAAGCTTCTCATTTTCCCGCTGTTGAACCAAAGCTTCTCCCTCTTTGGTCCTCTCCACAGTCCAGCCCACAGCCAGCATGGTTTTCAGGGACTCTCGGGCAGGCCAGCGATAAATTTCCTTCTCCTAGAAGAGAATTTGAGCAGAGGCACATTGCAGAACACACCCCAGCATTCTCCCGGGCCCATCTCCACAAGGAAGGTGGACCCCTCTGTGGGTGGGGGTGCTAGTTAGCGCCAGCCTTCTCTCACAAGGTCAGAAGATCCTTTGCAGCATCTTACCCTAAGCACAGTCTTTCTGGTGTTTGTAGGTGTAAGACCTTACAATTTCTCCTGCCCTGGGAGGAAACGTGCCAGACATTATTAATGACATTATCTACAACCCTAGATAAAGAAGACAGGAACAGGAGAATGACTCCTCATGCTCTAGTAGTTGCTGACGATGAGACACTGTCAAAATACATCTGCATAAAGCTTCTTGTGAGCTTGGGAAAGAGAATTGCTTAGATTTAGAATTCTCTTTTGGTCTATGTACAATTTCATAGGTAGTCAATATGAACACGTGGATACATACGCCATTCTTTACATGTATCACTAGCTTAAAGCTTACAAAGAATCTTACAGATTGCAAGATAAGAATTCAGAGTTGAGTTAAACCAAATATGTTATTTTTTTTTTTTTTTAAAGCAAGAGACGTGTTCTTTTAACTATGTTTTCTTGAGGATTCTCTTCCCTATTACCTGTATCTTCCATTTATTAGAAATCATATTTGGCTGGGCATGGTGGTTGACACCTGTAACAGGACTTCGGGAGACTGAGGTGGGAGGACTGCTTGAGGTCAGGAGTTCAAGAACAGCCTGGCCAACATGGCGAAACCCTGTCTCTACTGAAAAAATTAAAAAGATTAGCTGGGCATGGTTGTGCACACCTCTAGTTCCAGCTACTTGGCAGGCTGAGGTGGGAGGATCACTTGATCCCAGAAGGTCACTCCAGCCTGGGTTACAGAGCGAGATCCTGCCTCAAAAAA
>NW_016107434.1:4044601-4111760 GCF_001604975.1 Cebus imitator | reverse complement strand
AAAAAAAAAAAAAAAAAAAAAAAAAAAAAAAAAAAAAAAAAAAAAAAAAAAAAAACCAAAGACAAAGACAGAAAGTAAGAAAAAAGAAATTATTTTTGTCTGAATTCTTTTCAGACAAAAAAAATTTGAGATGGAGCCGCACTCTGTCGCCAGGCTGGAGTGCAGTAGCGCCACCTTGACTCACTGTACTACAACCTCTGCCTCCTAGGTTCACACTATTCTCTCGCCTCAGCTTCCCGAGTAGCTGGGACAATAGGCATGCACCACCATGCCCAGCTAAGTTTTGTATTTTTCGTAGAGACGGGGTTTCGCCATGTTGGCGAGAATAGTCTTGATCTCTTGACATCACGACCTTCCCACCTCGGCCTTCGAAAGTGCTGCGACTGCAGGTGTGAACCACTGCGCCCGGCCTTGTCTGAATTCTCTCCAGCAATTCACTGTGCCTTCTCCCTGCCCTGCCCTAACCAGACCCCTTCCTGGTTCAGTTCAGTTGCAGGAGAACTACAAATGCATTTTGGTCCAGCCTGTAAGTGCTGAACAACGCTTCTTTCACCAACAGCCTCTGCAAGCCAAAGAACAGAAAGTGAGGCTGAGCTCTTGGAAACCCATCCCGAGGCACTTGCCCACTAGCAAAGTTGTGAATAGTTTACTGAGTCCCAGAAGACGTTTTAGGGACTTCAGAGTGACTATGCCCTGAACTCCTCTGAGCTCCTGAAAAAATTACTCAAGGAAGGAAACAGAATGGCCCCACAGCGTTACCAGAGGCCTGTGTCTTACCTTCTCCGTTAATGTCTTGAAGGGCCTTATCAGTGGGTGGGTCTTCACATTTTCATCCAGGGAAATCCCATATTTCCATCCATTCTGACTCTGTAGAAATGTTCTCAGTTCAAATATCCTTGGCACGCAAAGAACCCTGCTACGTGACCCAAATCCCTGCTTCTATTTTCATTGAGCAAGTGGAATAATGGATAGTGACAAGGCTTGGAAATTCCCCTCAAAAATGTCTAATTGATCCTTTCAAGCCATCAGGCTCTCTGCCTCCTGAATCTTGAACTCTGCTCTTTTATTCCTTCTTGTTTCAGCTGCTGTCCTCTCCACTTTCTCGCTTGTGTTTCAGGCCCACTCAAAACAGGATGTTTCAAAAGGCCCTGGGAACGGTGCTTCTCAGGTCAGTGTATCTCCCTCACGGGAAGAACAGAAGCCAGGGCTGCAAGGCCTGGGAAGGGTGGAACTACTGCCACTGCCTGGAGGGGCCTGTTTGGCTTACGCCTCTTGCCTGCCAGTGCCAGAGCAAAACTGTAGTGATGCGTGCTTCCTAGAGTCACAGAAGTTTAAGAACTTTGAGACTTATTCAACGAATATTGGGTAAACATCTTCTACGGTACATGCCAGACTCGGTCCTAGGCACGGCAGATACAGAGACAAGTAAGAGCCCCTGATTTCCATAACTCCACATCCCCGACTCCTGGCTGTTCTTTCTCAATCTCTGTGTCTGTCCATTTGTTAAATGAATGTATTTCCTAAGCTTCTGTCCCTTCTGAAGAGACATATACTCCCTACATGATCTAACTTAGGCCCGTGGTTTCAGTTATCACTGAGAAGTGACTAATATCAAATCAGTGCTTCCAGCGCAGAGCTCCCTCCTGTTTCAAACCTATTTAAGCTTTGCTTGGATGTTCCACAGGCCCCCCTCAAATTACTTCTCTCAATGTCACCTCCTCTTGGGTCCCTTGGTTCTTACTGAACAGCCCCGGTTTACACTCACTTTCCAAGCCAATGACATGAGGGTCCTCCCTGACACCACTGCACTGCACCCCTCCCATCATTTGTCTGTTTGTCTCTCTTTCTCTCACCCACTCCCCTGCTAGTATGTTAGCTCAGGCCACCATCAGCTCGCACTGGGGTTACTGCAACAGCTTCCTAAGTAGCCTCCCAGCCTCCAGTCTTACTGCCTCTCCATGGATTCATTTTTTACACTATTATCAGGGGATATTAAAAAATCACAGTCGCCGGGCGCGGTGGCTCAAGCTTGAAATCCCAGCACTTTGGGAGGCCGAGGCAGGTGGATCACAAGGTCAAGAGATCGAGACCATCCTGGTCAACGTGGTGAAACCCCATCTCTACTAAAACTACAAAAAATTAGCTGGGCATGGTGGCGTGTGTCTGTAGTCCCAGCTACTCAGGAGGCTGAGGCAGGAGAATTGCCTGAACCCAGGAGGCGGAGGTTGCGGTGAGCCGAGATCGCACCATTGCCCTCCAGCCCGGGTAACAAGAGCGAAACTCCGTCTCAAAAAAAAAAAAAAAAAAAAAAATCACACAAATGTTTCTGTCAGCTGCCATCCTGGTAAAACCCAAATGCTTTCACATAACCTGGAAACCTAGGAAGGTGATTATGTTGACCTCTCCAGACTCATTTTTCACCCTCTGTCCCCATCCTACTCCACGTTCTAGCTATACTGAAGCATGGTTCCCTAAAGCCAAACTGTCTCTTGCCTCCCTGGGTCGGCACCTGCTATTCCCAAGGCCTGCAGGGCACTTATCTCCTTGTGACAAATGGCTCCCACTCATCCTTTAGCTCATACTGTAGATGTCACCAACTCTGGGACCCTGGACCCTGAATGCTGAATTAGGGACTCCTAAGTGCTCTAATTCTGTGCCCACGCCCATCATAGCCCTGAACAACTTGCCCCAAAAAGGCTGGTTCATTTTGTTCCTCCCACAAGATCATGAGGCTTTTGGGGGCAAGGAAAATACTCCTTTTCTTGTGCGATAATCAGTGCCGCCTGGCACTGGTAAGCAGGCATGTGACCATGCTTTCGTGAAGCTTACAGTCAAGTGGCAGAAAGAGATGTCAATCAAATAAACATACTAGTAAATGTAAAATTGATAATTAGAATAAATGTATAGATGTGTAACTGTTATAAATACATAAGTGTGCTATGAAAGTACTATGAAAGAGAAGAATAATGTGCTAAGAGGGCCCATTGCTGAGAAATCTGGAAAAATGCCATCCTAGGAATTCATGCTTGGGGTACTATTTGTAGGATGAGTTGGTGAACACCGTGAGGAAGTGTGACAGCACAGGTGGGTGTCTGGCCGGCTCAGACAGAGGAGGGTTTCCGGCACGTGTAATGCATACGTGACAGAGAGAGGCTCCAAAATAAAGGGAGGTGGCTGGAGGGCAGAGGGCAGAGGAGGAGATGAGGCTAGAGATGGTAGCAGAGGTCACATCAGGCAGTGCCTAACAGGCCAAACCAAAGATTTTGACCCTTATCTTCAGAATAGTTACAAACTGTGAAAGGATTTTAATAAGGAGAAGGGGCTGGGTAGGAAGAGCAGTGGTAGAATATATATGACTCCATTTGTGTATTGAAACTCTGACTTTCTTGCAGTATGAAGAACAGACTGGAGCAAATGTACTTGGGAAGACCTGTAAAGAGCATGTCCCAGTCGTCTGGGTCAAAGATGGTGGCAGCTTGGACTGAAGTCATGGCATAAGAACAGAGACAAATATACAGATTCAAGAGAGACTCAGGAGTTAAAATCCACATGGTTGAGTGATGGATTGGCTAATGCTACGGACTCCTAGAGGTGAGTCTTCTCCCTAATTCACAGGCTGGCCAAATGGCCATAGGCAGAGTTCTTAGAAAATGCAGATGCTCTAGAGCAAGGGCCCGCTGGCTACGTCCCCCGAGTCAAATCTAGCTGACCACCTTTTCAGAATTAAGAAAATCTGGTTGGAACACAGGCACCCACTTTTGTTTATGCCTTGTCTATGGCTACAACAGCCGAGAAGGGTTGTTGCAATGGAGATGGTCTGGCCCTCGAAGCCTTTAACGTTGATCATACAGCCCTTTACAGAACAGATTTGCCAACTCCTGTTTTAGAATCATGAGGTATTAGCCTGTTCTATAGTTACAATGCTAGCTACTATCATCAGCCCCCAGGAGACTCACGGAAGGATGAGCTGAGCCTACATCCACACAGAGGCTGAGCTGATGGCTCAAGGTGTCCCCTCTCTGAGGGCACATTGCACGGAGGTGGTTTTCTGTGACTTTGTGGTGGACATGGGTTCACTGTTACACACTGCAGGCTTCAGGTGAGAAACGGCCCCAATCCTTAACTGGCTGCCCACAGGAATCCTGGATAACTTTGGCACAGTCTTCCCACTTTGCCTGCCAGTGTTAAAGGGCTGATATAGCAGTTAAACGTATTAAACAGTCTGACCTCATGTGGTGAGGAATTTTCAACACCAGATGGAGAGCCTTATTAATAAGGGAGTGTCTGGGAATTCTACCACTGTCTACCATAAGAAAATGACTGAGTGTCTTCCCAAGAATAAAATCCAGCCTTCTAGAAAAATGCAAGGGTTAGGCTTTCAATTTCATTTTTTCCCCCCAATCTGCATTCAAAGACAAAAATTAAATAGAAGCTTCCCTGTCCCCATCATGCATTTACATCAAACACATACAAGCCTGTGTTTGGGCACAAACTCCAGTAAGTAAATGTTAAGAAAGAAGTTAACACTTCCAGAATTGATCATTTTTTTGAGAAATACAAAAGCAACACCAGCAGTCGCTGTCACCTATTTCTCTGACGTCTACCAACCCTGGGAAATCACTACTCAGAAATAATAAATGCTCTTGGCATGGTAAGTCTGTCACTTAGACAAATCAGGTAGATTTCCAGTATTGAGTTCTTTAATGTTCTTGGGCTGTTTTTCCTTCCTGATGATTGTCAGTTGGAATGGTAATCCCTACCTTGTCACAGGCCCATTTATCATGTGAATGCTCAGCATACTTGGTGACGATGTATTCCAATTTCTCAGGCAAGGAAAAACTGTGAAATGAGGAAAAAAAAAATTACGACCTCCCTAAGCACTTCAGCCAGATATAGAAAAAGATGGTCAGACTACCAATCAATCAGCTGTCACAGTTGGATTTGATCAGCCAGCTAACCCCAAAGCTAAAGCTGGACTCCAGGCACAGTGACATTCCTGATTAGGAGTGGCACAGCCAAGGTTAGGTCACAGACACTCCCAAGTCTAACCATGGAACATCTCTGCGGGATCCTTGGCTGGGCAGGGCTGCTGCCATCTGCTCTGGGTTCTCCTGCTTCCTGGACCAGACCCAACTTGGTTAGACAGAACCACCAAGGTAAATGACCAGTCATCCTCTGGCTGCAATCTGGAAATGGTAGAAATGGGTAGCCAGAGAGCCATATGTTATGAAATAGTGGTTTTCTACTTTTTTGGGCTCAGTGGCTTATGGTAAAATACTAGAATTTTGGAAGTACGGTAGATAACTGCTGTTATTTTCCCAGAAAACAGCTCTTGTCCCTTCTGTTGGTATCAGAATCTCCATTCCCCCTTTGCATGGCACAGTCTTCCCATATTGCATGCAAGGTTACGTGAACTGTCACCAAAGATGGGCATATGACTAGGCAAATCAGACTTACTCTCTGTGGAATTTAAGTCTTGAGTAGTTGGGTAAAAGAAGGGCAGTAAAAGCTTTTTGTTTGTTTGTTTTTGTTTTTGTTTTTGAAAAGGACTTTCACTCTTGTTGCCCAGGCTGGAGTACAATGGTGTGATCTTGGCTCACTGCAACCTCTGCCTCCCAGGTTCAAGCGATTCTCCTGCCTCAGCCTCCCAAGTAGCTGGGATTACAGGCATGCGCCACCATGCCCGGCTAATTTTTTTTTGTATTTTTGGTAGAGACAGGGGTTTCTCCATTTTGGTCAGGCTGGTCTCGAACTCTCGACCTCAGATGATCTATCCACCTCAGCCTCCCAAAGTGTTGGGATAACAGGCATGAGCCACTGCACATCGCCATAGGCAGTAAATTCTTCAAGGCGATTCACCCAATGGAAACATTTGTAGATTGTCCACTTGCTCACTGTGCCTGATTCCTGTCTTTCCCTGGTAACTACGTGTGCTGAGGCCAGGTTAGCCTTTCACTAGGTTTTAATAATTACCCTGTATTCTTGCAATAAGGTGCTTTTCTCCTTAAGTAAGTCAGGGTTAGTCTCCATTCCTCACATTAATCAATGAACTATATTGATGTCACAGGTATATCTGAATAATCAGAACTCTCAAAATAACACAGAACTACTTGCCATTAACACACAACGGCTAGAGTACAATGTTTTCTCATAATGTTTTAAAAATGATCCAAGTTATTACACCATTTGCTTTGTCTTTCTTTAGCACCGTTACACGTACAGGCAGAGTTCTCTGAAGTCAGCACCTGCCCTCTTTGGCCCCAGCTTGATGGTTTACCATGCTCCTTACCTCTTTCTTACAGAAGGTTCAATTCTGTCCCACCATCCCCACAGCTCAAGGCTCTGTCCAGTGGAATGTTTAATTATCCCAAACACGAATTTTACACATCATCAAAGCAGACAGTCCCCCTGGGAAGGGTTCAGGCTTTCATCTGAGAACTTCTGCCATGAAAGACAGGTCCAAGGGGCTCATATAGACTCAGGCTTAGTTTCCCTGCCCACTGTGAAGCAGTGTTGGAGCTCTTCATTTAAAATGCACCTGGAGGGCCGGGCGCGGTGGCTCACACCTGTAATCCCAGCACTTTGGGAGGCCGAGGCGGGTGGATCACGAGGTCAAGAGATCGAGACCATCCTGGTCAACATGGTGAAACCCCATCTCTACTAAAACTACAAAAAAATTAGCTGGGCATGGTGGCGCGTGTCTGTAGTCCCAGCTACTCAGGAGGCTGAGGCAGGAGAATTGCCTGAACCCAGGAGGCGGAGGTTGTGGTGAGCCGAGATCGCGCCATTGCACTCGAGCCTGGGTAACAAGAGCGAAACTCCACCTCAAAAAAAAAAAAAAAAAAAAAAAATGCACCTGGAGCTGACTGTATACCCTACAGCACATATTCGTAACTGGACAGAACTACCACAAACCAAAACTTAGCAATATTTTGCCCAAGGTATAAGCACACCTCCATGGCCTAGTCAATACCACTCAGAAATTCAGGAAAATTACAGGCAGAAATTAAAAGGTGGAGTGGTAGGGCTATTCCAAAGTTCCAGCATCTCTTGGCATGGCAAAGAGCAGGTTCATCTTTTCCAATGAGGACCCTGCACTGTTCTGCCAACGCACCCTAGCCTTGCCAGGACTCAGCTGAGTGTTACTTACGGAGCTGTTGTGATATATGATGCTATTAGAACCATATGGGCCTAATTCACTAAGAGCAAAGATTTTGTCAAAAAGCTCATTAATAAATTAATTGCATAATTTGTCTGAGTAGTTCTCTCAGTGCCTCAGGAGACATTTATTTGTGGGAGCATCCATCTCTTGTAATAAATAAACCAACCCTTTTCTCCCCGACCAAAACCCCAGAATATAATAATACAGATACGTATGGATTAAATCTTGTGCCTGATGGGACTTGTCATGTCAACAGAAATAACGAACACTGTTGGCAGGAGGGAAAGAGGCAAAGCTCGCATTTCCTGCTACCATCTGGAAGAAAACATTGGCTACTGGACAAAACACGGGAGCGCCTTAGAGAGGATTCCGGCTTACTTCATGGTGTTGATAGGTTTTGGGTCAAAGTTGCCATCTGCATCCACTGAGATCTGCTTCTCCAGTGTGGCTGTGATTCTGGTATCTAAATAATCTGGTGGCAAGGCACCAGCTATCGCACTGAGACAAGGCAGGGCCATTCGGAAAAGATCTGGGTCATATTTCTGTGAGGGAAGATTAAGTCCATGTTAGTAGAGAAAGCAGAACCATGCCCTTAGACAGAACCATTCACCAATCCGTTGAAAGTACAAATAAAATGCAGGCATTTATCTGCATTAACCAAAATGAAAAATGTTTAACACCAGAAATATGTGGAAATGAAGGTATTCTTGGGGGATTAAAAAAAACCAACAACAACACTCTATAAAGCCCTCAAGTCACCATTTGCTTTAAGTTGAAAAATCTTAAACAGGTTTAAATCAATATCTCCTAAATGGTTAATTTCAAGACTACCTAAGGGTTAAAGTAGTTCTCACTAGGCCAGAAATGACTATCAACTTGTCTGCTAAGGATGGTCATAGAAATAGACCCAGCCTGCAGCTGGATGGAGCAGAGCTCTGCAGTAGCTGATATGGGTCATATGTTGACATCATCTGCAGGTCACTCGATAGCCACCATTCTCTCTTGAACTCAGCCAGAAATGAATTTCAGTCAAACAGCATGGGGTTGGGAAGAGATTCTGACTGCTTATGCTCAATAGCATTGTGGTCTATGGCCATACCACCCTGAACACGCCCCATCCCGTCTGATCTGCTTATACTAGACCAAAGAAATCCATGGATAAAGAAAATCTAAGTGTAGGTGAACAAGCTATATGCCTGTTCTAGACTTCCCTAAGAAAACCAGACCTACTCATTTTCTACCGTTCAAGCTGGTGACTTCACAAATCGGGTTAGGTGAAGTGGAGCAAAGCCCAAGAGTCAGAACTCTACGTCAATCACACTGTTCGGTAAGGCCTGGGGCTCAGAGGCTCTGAGTTCTCACCCGATGCCTCCTCAAATGAGTGACTGCGAAGAACCTCTTCTAGAATGGCTTCAGGTCTTCTGGAAATCCCCTTTCCCACCCTCACAGCAGATGCCAGGACTTTCCCTCCTGGCTCGAGCTTAGTGAAGGTTGGCAGACAGGAGCCACACCCAATGTGGGGGGAAGGAATAGGGAGGTAAGACATCAAGACTGACACCAAATAATATGTGTGTAATTCAGTCTCCCATGTACGGCTTTGTAAATGTGAAAATTTATTCAATACTCTGAGGCTTCTCTTCACCTGTAAAATAAGGATTTTGCAAGTTTCCGTTTCAGAGAGATGGGTAAGGATTAGCTTAATATGCTTGTGAAGTCCTGGCAAATGGAAAGCTAAATAGATGATGGCTGTTATTATCTGTAGGTGCTGGGCACTGAGATTCTTTTTGTTCAGAAAGTACTGTCATTACCTTATGGGAGAGAGAGTCAAAAATCCCCCAGAAAAGCTTCTCTGTTAGGTGCAGCTCTTCTTCCACAGCTAGCCCATAGCTCCCCCATCCTGAAGGCAGGCAGTAATACTTCCAGCACTGTTCATAGTGATTCGTCAGAAGCTGGTAAGTTCAGAAGAGGATGGCGTTGGCAGGGTGGGACAGAGAAAGTCCATGGGCATCAAAATGTGCAGGAGAGAAAAAAATAGCAAGCAGAGATCATGAGAATGAAGCATGAGAAACAGCTGGGCTGTCTACAGAGGCCCTTCAAACACCGCTGGGAACAGTCTGCTCTCTGCCTAATGAGCTTGAGCCTGAGCTGATCCACCTGATTAATTCTTGTGCCTCCTAATGTGCCCCTAGCAGTTACTAGAAAATGGAGAACTGTTTCCACTTTGAACAAGAAAGTGCCACCTTCTGAAAGTAGTCACTGTGTGCTGTTCTAACCAGTCAGGGGTGGAAAGAATTTCTTTTGGGACCTTTGCTTGTAACTCTGGAAGATCTTGGGGGAATGCTGATATGAGGAGAGGACAGCGGGCAGCAAGTTGTGGGTCTGAAGATTTTCTCTACATCAATTACTACCCGTTGTTTTCTTGCCCCTGCTCCCCGGGTTCCTCCCTCCGCACTGTCTTTATCACAGCCTGCTGATTTGACAGTGGTTTCACATCTTGCCAGTAGAGGGCGGAAGTATACCGGTGAGGTTTCCATACCAGCAGGTGTGATCCACGTCCTCTAAGAAAAATCCCACTGATATGAGCGGTAAAAGTAAGCTTATTCAGTGTTACCAATAATGTCTCTTCAAAGCCAGCATCCAGCTGGCAGCAAAGGATTTCAGAGGAAGCAATATCAAATTAAGCTGTGCACACTATGGTTTTCAGTTGAAGTATTTTTTTGACATTAAAAATGGGGTTGCTAGAGAGAAGAATTAGTCCTTGGAGGGCTGTGGAATCTCTGATAACACATAAAGTGTTTTCTGCGTGGTATGGAGACAGGGGATTGAACTAAAGGCCTCTGAGAATTCTGGGTATCCCAGTAGAATGCTTTCTGAAATACTTGCTTGGACTATAAGGAAAAGTGCTGTGAAAAGCATTAGGTAGGATTTTCAGGTGTGGCCAGCCATTGCTAACACTTTTGCATATGGGAATATGGCAAGTGCCTCGGCGATGAAGGGTAAAACGATGGTGCGCGTGGGTGGGTGGCTGATGCGGGCCCCCTCTCACCAGGTCCAGATGCCTCTAGTGAGAAAATAGTTGTAAATTATGAGAAAACCAGAAACAAGGCAATAAAAAAAGGGAAGGCCAGCCATGGTGGTTCACACCTGCTGTAATCCCAGCACTTTGGGAAACTGAGGAAGGGGGGTTGCTTGAGCTCAGGGCTGTAGTAAGCTGCGGCTGTGCCACTGCACTCAAGTGTGGGTCAGAGAGTGAGACCAAGGGCTCACTGAAAGAGAGGGGTCTTTGGTTCTTTTTTTATTGGCAAGAGAGAGGGGTCTGTGGGTTTTTAATTAAGAAAGACAGCCAGGTGCAGTGGCTCACACCTGTAATCTCAGCACCTTGGGAGGCTGAGGCGGGAGGATCACTTGAGCTCAGGAGTTTGAGACCAGCCTGGCCAACATGGTGAAACCCTGTTTCTACTAAAAACAAAACAAAAAACAAAATTAGCCGGGCGTGGTGGCGTGTTCCTGTAGTCCCAGCTTCTCTGGAGGCTGAGGCAGGAGAACTGCTTGAACCTGGGAGGTGGAGGTTGTAGTGAGCTAAGATCACACTACTGCATTTCAGCCTGGGTGACAGAGCAAGACTCCATCNAAAAAAAAAAAAAAAAAAAAAAAAAAAAAAAAGTGGAAAACCTAAGAGGATTTCTTACAAAGAAGAAAAGCACAAAACAGCATGGAATAGAAAAGGGACACTTTAATCCATTTAATGAAAAAACCACATGCACTTCAAAGCTTTTTTGAGAGGAACACATTCTGAAACCTAATTATAGCGGGAAAGCACAAAATCTAAATCCCCATACTAACTGCGGCTAAATATCAAGTAGTCAGTGGAAAGCAGTTAAAGAAAATCAGAGCAATTTTATTCAACCTTGACATTCAAGAAAAGACTTGGTTTTGGGATGTATCTTGTTAGCTAACCATCAATTTAAGGGAGTAAAATCCATTTAGCATGTAATTTTACCTCCAAACTGTGAAGACATCACATTATTAGAATGCAAGTTTCCTGTGCAATAGACTGTATTTCTGTAACAACAGTGATGTTTACCTTGAGAGGCATTTTGCAGTATTCATTGAGTTGTGGCACATCAAAAACGAGGCGTCGCAGGAGCTGCTGTAACATGGAAGGCCTCAAGTGACTGCAGCATGAAATGAGAAACATAGAAAAACAGAATGAAAAAATAAGGGAAATAATAAAGGAGGAATGAAAGAAACACTCAACAAGAAGCATATATTACAGCCAAGTCTCGAAACGACTGGCTACTAATACCCAAGATCTTAGATAAACAAGAGGAGATGATAAAACACTTTAAAACTGAGTACAGTTAAAATTCAGAACAAGAGTGCTAATGAATTGGGATACGCAAGGTGGAATTCCAATTGTTATGTGACAAAATGTTCTGGGGTCTATACGTACTCAAAATATATTCACTGACTATGGGCAAAGAATATAACAGAAAGAAGGTGCAGTGAATTCCACAGTCGTCTCTAAGGGCTGCTGAACTCTGCAGAGGGAGAGACTGGAGTGGAGCAGCTGCACAGGTGGAATCTGAGGCCACCTACTGGTGTGATTTGAAGAGAACTTTAAAGCCCTCTGCCTTACGATCTGGTCCATGAAGTTCCCACTACTGGAATCATTTGGTTGGGGTAAGGTTTTCTCCTCAAAACAACTCCACTGATAGGCAAATCCAGTAACTAATTAAAGAATAATCTATCAAATTACAGAGTTCATGGCACAAATAAATTTTGAGTAGAGAAAGGAGAGGTAAGCAACACTGACTTAGCTTTTTTACATTGCCAAACTTTAAAAAAAAAAAAACCTTGTGGAACCTGTGGTTTTCTCCAGAGAAAGGGGTACACACATAATATATAAGTTCAGCTCATGAATCCCTGAATTTTTTCCACTACTGCCTAAGTAGCTACAGAGGGAAAGCTAACATTCCTTTGTTAAATGTCAGAATGCCAGGGAAGAAATCCTTGGAGCATCTCCAAAGGAAGGATGTGTGCAGATGGAGAACAAAAGTCATCTGCCTCACAACTGTTTCTGGAGCTGGCCGTAGGATAAAAAGCCCTGGGGTGAAAATATACAGTGAGTAAGTAGCCTTGTCTCTGAATCTAACAATGAGAATGCAAAAATCACTGAATGTTTCACATTATTGTTCACCTATTAGCAATTATCACCTAAGATTCACCAACTTGAGTACCATCAAAGAGTGCAATCAATCTGTAATTCTACAAATTCCTGACTTATTAAAATAAACAATGAAAAAATCTAGTTAAGTATCAGTTTGCCTACTACATCTAGAGCTCAAGTGGTCAAGAAGAAAAGCTCTAAAAGTACCGTAATAGGGCTGTGAACTCTACTTTTTGTTTGATGTAAAATTGTAATTTCTCAGCCTGGCGCCATGGCTCATGCCTGTAATCCCAGCACTTTGGGAGGCTGAGGCAGGCAGATCAACTGAGGTCAGGAGTTCGAGACCAGCTTGGCTCACACGGTGAAATGCTGTTTCTACTAAAAATACAAAAATTAGCTGCTGCATGCCGGTAGTCCCAGCTACTAGGGAGGCTGAGGCAGGATAATCACTTGAATCTGTGAGGCGGAAGTTGCAGTGAGCCGAGATTGCGCCATTGCACTCCAGCTTGGGCAACAAGAGCAAAACTCTGTCTCTAAATAAATAAATAAATCGAATTTCTCCAAAGTCTGATTCTTTAAAAGTATTTGCAGCTCAAATTCATCTCACCAGAGTGACTTTGTTATTAGGAAATGGCTCGTGCTGGGAGGCAGGGCTCCTTGGTTGATGTGGTTTCTAAAATACACCTGGAGGTCAGCTCTAGCAAAAGGTAGAACGAGATCTGCAGCTGCTATTGATGCATTGCCAGCCAATTACAGATTAAAGCTGATAGAAAATATTTCTTTTTGTGTAAACTCATTATTTATTCCATTTTCTACTATTGAGAAGAAAATAGAGGCTTGTAAAAACAACTAATGGGGCATTAATCTTCCTTTTGAAGTGGCAAGGTACAAAACCCAGGTATCTTCTTAATTCCTAGAGGTTAACTGGTGTGTCCACTGAAATTTATCTCTCTTGAAAGATCAATAATATTCTAATTAGCATAATTGTCTGCCAGTTATCATAGAAACCCAATGGTGAGTGAAACGGTATCATAACACAGGGCCTGGTTTTGGAAGGAGCTCTTTGGGAGAAAACCCTTTTTGGGGCCTGGGTCAAGGCCCCCTTCCCATCATCCAGCCTTTACTCCACACCCCAAAATAATACTACTATGTAATGACACAGCCTGTATCATAAAGCAGTTAAAGCCTAGAGGCCTTAGAAGATACAAAGACAACAGATATATGTTAATTTTAGTATTTTAAACATAGTGATCATTGTTATATTTGAAATATAAGAATGAGGTTATCCTTTTTAAAACATTTTAAAACTTTTTGGTAACAAATGTTATTTTTCAGAGCAGTTTTAGGTTCACAGCAAAACTGAGAAGGGTCCTGAGAGTTCTCATATATTCCCTGCCCCATACAGGTGCAGCCTTCCCCATTTTGATTATCACCCAGCAGTGGTACATTTGTGACAACTGATAAACTTGTATGTTATCACCCAAATTCCATAATTTGCATTAAGATTCTCTTTTGGTGTTGCACGTTCTATCGGTTTGGACAAGTATTTAATGGCATACATCCACCCTTATACTGTTTCTGCTGCCCTAAAAATCCTCTGTGCTCCACGAATGTTCACTGCAGCACTGTTTACAACAGCAAACACCTGGAACCAACCCAAATGCCCATCGATGATAGACTGGACAGGGAAAATGTGGCACATATACACCATGGAATATTATGCAGCCATCAAAAATGATGAGCTCGTGTCCTTTGTAGGGACGTGGATGAACCTGGAAACCATCATTCTCAGCAAACTGACACAAGAGCAGAAAATCAAACACCACATGTTCTCACTCATAGGTGGGTGTTGAACAATGAGAACACATGGACACAGGGAGGGGAGCACTACACACTGGGGTCAACTGGGGGGAAATGGGGTGGGGACAGCGGGGGTTGGAGAGTTGGGGAGAGACAGCATGGGGAGACATGCCAGATATAGGTGAAGGGGAGGAAGGCAGCAAATCAAACTGCCACGTGTGTACCTATGCAACAATCTTGCATGTTCTTCACATGTACCCCAAAACCTAAAATGCAAAAAAAAAAAAAAAAAAATCCTCTGTACTCAGCTTGTTCATCTCTCCCTCCCCCTGAAACCACTGATCTTTTTACTGTTTTCTTAGATTTACCTTTTCCAGAAAGCCATATAGTTGGAATCAGACAGCATGTAGCCTTTTTGGATTGACTTCTCGTGCTTAGTAACATGGGTTTAAGGTTCCTCTATGTATTTTCATGGCTGGATAACTCATTTCTTTTTAGCACTGAATAATATTCCATGGTTTGATGTACCACAGTTTATCCATTTGCCCACTTAAAAAAAATCTTGATTGCTCCCAAGTTTTGGCAATTATGAATAAAGCGGCTGCAAGCATCTGGGTACAGGTTTTTGTGTGGACAGAAGTTTTCCAACTCATCTGGGTAAAAACCCAGGAGTAAGACAGTTGAATCACGTGGTAAGAGCATGTTTAGTTTTGTAAGAAACTGCCAAACTACCCTCCGAAGTGTCTGTGCCATTTTCACTCCCACCAGCAATGAATGAGAGTTCCTGGTCGTTCCACATCCTTGCCAGCATGTGGTGTTGTCAGTGTTCTGGATTTGGGCCATTCTGATCTGTGTGTAGGGCTACCTCATTGCTGAGATTACCTTTTGGTGTGATGTTCTACTCACATCGATGTGAGGACTGATGAGTTTTTTTTCTAGGTAGCCCTAGCTCCCCAATGCATAGTAATTTCTTCTGTGATTAGAGCAGGACCCATTCAGTAAGAAATGAATGCCATTCTCAGCTGGCCCCTAAAGGGGAAGGCTGTCGATCCTCTCTCCAGGGTGACCTACAGCAGTGATTCCTAACCTTGACTGCATATTGGAATCACCTGGGAAGCTTCAAAGGCTGCAATCCTGGGTCCCATCCCTAACAGTTTTGACTTTTTGGGCTGGGGTGTGGCTTGGGCACTGAGTTATTTCATAACTCTTCAGGTATTTCTGATATGCAGCTGAGAAGGAAAAACACTGGCTGAAAATAGCAGATCACAGTCCTGGCCTGTGCTGCTAGGACCTGCTGTTGAAAGGTTGTCTTTCTTTATTCCACCAGACTTGACTCTGATTCCTGAGGACCCAAGGCTCTGGGAGTGACTTTACCTTTTACCCTCAGCTGGCTCTGATGCCCTTCTACAGTTGTAAAAATTATTGCCCTTAATTTCCCACTGTGACTGGAGATTTTTTTCTTTTATTTGCTGCTGGTCTTGGGAGGTCAAGAGATAGGTCGCTTTTATTCACACTCAGAGTCTGGCTTCTATGTAAGATGTGCTCAGGTAGAGGACAGACACATCTGCGTCTGGCTCCATCTTGAGAAGGAAGACAACCCTTAATTTGAACACTCTAGGCCTGAAATAGTCTTCGGGTCTATCAACCATAGGGGGTAAAGCCTGAGCTGTGCCTTCTCCCTTCCCCAAAGGGAAAGATGAGCCTCAAGGAAGAGCCTGTGGGAAATATGGGAGCCGAGCACATCCGATGACATGTCTGGGAGGGCTGGTGTATGACAAAGGTCTAGAAGCTTTCTTAGACTGGACCACCAGTTTTCAGATTACATAGTTAAATGCAGGTGACCTGGATGCATACACAGAAGTAACAACATAGGATGTGTACTTACTTGCAAATGGCAAGCAGACATTCTTCTATAGTGTCCCTTTGTGCTTTGGTGAGGGAACGTCCCTTGGAAAGCCTGTATATTGTCTGCAGGGTAGAATCAATAAGAGAGGTGCAGTGTTCTGTTCCGGCAAAGAGCGGGGCACATCTCGTGAGGAGCGGGAGCACAGCAGAACATATATACCTATTGAGTGCGAGCGCAGCCTCTGTGGTGCTTAGGGAAACCTACAGAAAGAAGATTGTGACACAGGTTAATTGCCCTAAGGAACAGAGCAAAGCTGGCTCTGCACCGAGTTCTCATGTCGCGAGTTGTGTAGCTCATACACGTTTACGATGCATTGCAAGGAGGTGAACAACTTTCTACCTTATCAGCAGTTCTATTTTTCTTTGTGCATTTTCAATGAAAAAAAAAAAAGCTAAAAGGAAGAACAACAGCAACAACAACAAAACAGGAAAAAACCAATAACAGGCTGGCTGGCTCTGTCCTCCCAAATGATCCTATAAATATCCGTTCCCTTCAAAAGAATTTTGAACTCATTGAAATCAGCTGATGGCCAGTCTAACCCAGCATTTCGATGCCTGCGAAATCCAGCTGCCAGACTACTGCATTATTATTCTGGTTTTAGCTCTCTTTTCTCACCTCCTCGGGACTCACGCACTGTCATCTTATGACTGTAAGATTAGTGAATGGTTATAGGCCAAGGAGTTTCTCAGTTTCATCAGTTTTGTGAAAGACAAAGTGGAACTCTGACTCCTTTCTGTTCATTTGTGAGCACCGTGAGCAATTCACAATCAATACTGACATGACAGCAGACCTCACTGAAGGGAACCTGGCTCTCTGCATGAGCAATGTGTAAAAGGAACAGAAACTTGGGACCTTCTATAAAACTCTAGCATAATTCTTGCTCATAATGTTCTTTTGTGTACGTTTAGATGGACAAGTTGAATACAAGGAAAATCCATTTGGTGACACTAAATACAGCCAAAGCACGCTTTACTACCATCTTTGAAAACTGTAGAACTTCAAAAGAAACCTTGAGATCCAAAGAGATGAAATATTCCCATTTGTTGTGATACTGCAGTCATTCTATCTGTAACACATTTTTTTTTTTTTTTACAACTTAGGATTTGAGAAACCATTTTCTTTGAACTATATGCATTTCTCATTATTCCTATAAATTATCTAAATTATCAAGTTTGTCTCCTAGAAACTTCAGTAATCCTGCTGAGAGAAACAGCTAATCTTTCACATTTGCCACTTTAACATACAGAGTTAAAATGAGAAAGGACAGAGCTTTGATTGCAGACGATTACAAGTTTTCAAAAGAGAATGCATGAATGTCTATGTGTTAAGGAACGGAATGTAACACCTTTTTGTTGTAGATGGTGTTTGGACAAACGTGTGATTGAACACCAGACACCAGCATGGCATTTGCTGTTTATTTGATTTATACAAACATTAAATTATTTGATTAGGAAGCTTGGGGAAGTCCTGTGATTTAAGAAAAGTATTTTTTTTTAAACCAAAAAATTTATAGAGAAGTTCAAACCAACAGCAGTGGCAGCAGCATTGTTTTAATTATTCAAAGGAATTGTACGCCCTAACACTGTCATATGTACCATTTATCATCTCCATGCCACAGATGCAAATGCAGCTCCCATTCAGGTTGGGGCTCATATTTCTTTCCATTTCTGGGTAACCTGTGCATGTGGAATCTACCCAAGTTAAGGTATTTATTTGCCACTGACAACCCATCACAGAGGTCCAATTTCTATCTCTGTTGGACACCAGGTGGAGCCTTTGAGAAACCTTTTAACTAAAAACCACCTTAAACTGGCAAGATGTTGTTTAGACACACTGATCTAGTCTGTCTTTTCTCCTTGGACCTAGGACTCCTGGTGTACCTTTTCTCTGCTTAGTTTTGACTTGTGGCACCTGGTATCTGAGCTCTGTAATTCTAGGGGCCTCTCTTGATGTCTGTGGAAGGTGAATTACCTTATTTTTCTCACCCTTGAGTTCCAGACATATTTGCCCTTGTCCTCTTGTACTGGCCTTTTTCATGCCCTTGGCTTCAGACCTATCCATCCTGGGGGTCAGTACATGAAAGTAAGGAGTCAGCGTGGGAAGAGTAACATCAGCTTATAATGTGGCCAGCCAGCCTTTTTCAAAAGCTATAGAGACATGGTTCTCACCTGAGGGTGCTTTTATCCCCCAGGGGACATCTGGTGATAACTGAAACTGGTCTTGGCAGGCATTTGGGGTGAGCTGGGGTGCTACTAATATCTAGTGGGCAGAGGCCAGGGATGTTGCTCAACATTCTACAATGCACAGGGTAGCCCCTTACAACAAATACTGCCAAGGCTGAAAAACTCTGCAATTGCGGGAGTTGGATTTGAGGGGAAATGTACCTACATCTAAGACTCTGGCCCAGTCAATTAAGATCTTCCATTTCATGGCGCCTCCATTTTATCACCCTCTAAAGTAAGCTATTAAAATGTAATTGGTGGGTAAATAAAAATAATTTGCTTCTAAGTTCAATGTTACCAATTTTACAATGATGGGAAAAATAATTTTTGTTATTTTTGCAACTTACTGTATCTAGAGAGGCAGAGGCTCTTAGGTCAGGTAAAAATCCAACCTCCAGCAAGTGGAGCAGAAAAGTTTGATCCTTAATGCCATAAACACGGTCCAAGAACAGCACCATAGGTGCCTTGTGGTCAGGGCAGAAGCTGGCCGCCATATCTGGCTCACTGACCGACCCATCTGAAAGACACATAGAAAATGTGATTTCCCTTTTTTCTATCTCCAAAGTCTCAAAAGGTAACACAGAGCTTGTCTGACTATAGCTTGTTCTCCTTATAAGGAACAGGAATTTTGGAAAAATACAGGTTGAGCATCTCTAATCCAAAAATCTGAAATCTGAAATGCACCAATATCTGAACTTTTTAGGCACCAACATGATGCTCAATGGAAATGCTCATCAGAGTATTTTGGATTTTCAGATTTGAGATACACAACTGGTAAGTATAGTGCACATATTCCAAAATCCCCCCCAAATCCAACATACTTCTAGTCCCAAGCAGTTAGGATAAGGAATACTCAACCTGTATAGTGTTGTGCTGAAGGCAGCTTGTACTTTGTTGAAAATCCAATTGTTAAAATTCCAGCCAGTTGTTAAACATGCTTATTATTAAAAATTAGAATTTACAATTAAGTAAATATTTAAAAAGGTAATAAATACTAGAACTCATTATTTCCTAATGATTTCACTGTGCGCTATGCTCTTGAGAGTTTCTTCATCAATTGTGTTTGTACGTCAGGAATACAATATCATCGTGTGCCACGTCCATTCTCTTCCCAACTCTGTGTTCAGTGACATCACATTCGTAGCTTGAAATTGGTCATCGTGGGAGTACTTATACCGCAGAAATGGGCAAATGCTAGGAATCAGGAGTTGATTTATTGCTTTGTTGATTTGAAACATAAGTGAGGGAGAACACATTAATGAAGGCAGATTAAATTGAATGTCATGTCTGTGGTTATGACATCATAAATAGAACAAACTTGGAGGACATATTCTTACGGTATTTGGAAACATTGTCTGATTTAGGTGAAACGTAGATCAGGTCATCCAAGAATTCTAATCTTAATCAAGAGGTTTAAAGGTGAAGTGTGGGAACACTATGAAGAAAATAAAAGCTGCTTGACCTGAGGATAAAGACAACATTTCAAATGAGGATAGAAAACAATCTTTCCTCTCCCTGTTTTGATTACACTAAAAACTAGGAAAGAAGGCCCCCAAAGGAGCACACTGTAGCCACGGATTATTTAATTACTGTACTGGAAAGGTGTGAGACTCCATAAAGAACCCTGAGAGGCACAAAGATTAAGTCCTAGCCAGCACGGACCCTCATCCTGCCCAAGAATCAGCATCAGGCTCCAGGAGAGCCAGAGAGAAGGGACCTTCCAGACTTGTACCAGGCAGAGCTGGGACTGAATGGCTGAGGCTGACTTCCTCTCTCACACATGCCTGGTGTGGTAGGATATGAATTAGTGTTTTGTGTTTGGGAAACACTGAGTTCAACGTCTATTTTCATTACCCTAAGTTTTCTCAGAGATGTTATCGTTTTACTGTGCTTATAAAAATGTGATGTATTTCATAGTATTATAAAAATGTGATGCATTACACAGCATGTCCTAAATTTATTTGATCCCAGGCCCCTTACTGATAGGTATACCTATTAATATCTCCTACAAAAACCTTTCATAGAATATCAGTTTGGGAAACATGGCAACAGTTGGAATCATACTTTTCAGTTCCTCCGTTTGCCTGGATAATGGGTGGGGCGACTCAGAGAAATAACACTTAGGGGAGAGAGTGACTTTTGCAAAGATAATACTGACTGATGTCAAATGTCACAGGTAGCGTTGGGGGAAAACACTTTATGATCCTCAGCCATGAGGCGTGCAACTGTGGCTGAAGAGAGGCTGTGGGGGACCTGTCTGTCTGTGCCCCAACTGCGTACACAAGCTGGGGGACCCAGGGGCAAAGAAGAAGGGAGGTCGTGGTGAGAGCTTTCACTTGCTCCAGTCCATCAGCCTCCCTCAGAGGGCTGGCATGCTTGTAGGAGGACAGCGAAGTCTGTCTGTACCTGTAGGACACAGGGTACAACTGTCTTGACACAGATGAGAGAACAGATTGAAGTCATTACTTCCTAATTATTTCACTGTGAACTATACTCTTGAGATTTTTTGCATCAATTGTATCTGGGTATTGGGAATACAAAATAATGGTGTGCTATGTCCATTCTCCTCCCAACTCTGTGTTCAGTAACATTACATTGGTGGCTTGAGACTGACCATGTTGAGAATGTTTATACCACAGAAATGGGCAAATGCTAAAAATTAGTAATCAATTTATTGTTTTGAGATTTTTTCTTGAGGAGACAAGAGAGCAGCTGGCTAGAGCTCAGAGAAGACTCATCAAAGGAAAAAGAGCGAGACACTTGCCCTGTGCAGCCTGCCCTGCATTCAGGACCTGGGGGTGGCTGTGCTGGGGGCAGAGTCCTGCTCGAGCCAGTGGCTGCTGGGAGACCGCTGCTTCAGCCTGCAGTCACTGCCCTTACCTTTGTTGAGGGAGGGCAGTTTCAAGGGGATACTGATGATCCCAACCAGGTCTTCTGTGGGGACCAGGGAGCGCAGGATGGACCTGATGCGGATGGCTTCCCCCTTTCCTGTCTGGATGAGCTGGAAAATAGAAAATAGGGTCGAGAATGAGATAAGATAAGTGAGGTTCCCACACGTTGCCCCACCCACCTCCAAACCTCTGGCAGTAAAATGACTTAAGGGCAGGGGCACATTTCTATGTTTCTCTAATTGCTACAGACACCTGTGGCCACAGGGAAAGAGGAGAGTGGTCTCTTGATTTTCCAGAAAAGGAGCTACTGAGAAGTAACTGACTAAAGAGGTTGCTCGATTCCTTTGCAGTTGTTAAAGTGGCCATGAGGTTGTGGTATCAGGTCCCAAGAATAAGTTCATGGCCTGCTGGTGGCTTCTCAGTGTGACTACACTGCCAGGAGTGCTAGTGGCCATGATAGATATGTTGACACTATGGCCACAATGGCAGACTCTAGAATTCTGTGAAATGTAGAAATGGCTTATGAATTTCAATTTCAAAGAGTGTGATTAATGTGGGGGATGAGAAGTGGGCAAGAAGGGTGTCGAGAACGACAGAGAGAACTTGAAGGGCTCAGTGGAGTTATCCCGGCATGAACAGCCTGATCCACCCTGACAGTGACGGGCCAACCCAGCACGTACAATGGTGTGCATGCATATCCCCCTTCACACGCAGTCTCTGGTGAGGTGTAGCAGGTGTTCAGCTCAGAAGTAAATGTCATAGCTCAGGGTCACACCTTCCCTAGGTGGGCTGGATGGTAGGCTCAGATACAATGCTTGGTGCCACCAGGGAAAGGAGAAGGCCTGCTTTCCCCACCACCCTGGTGCCACCTCCATCCCCAAGGGTAGAAAAGAGGTGGTTGGTGATGATGGCATCTTTCCCTCACCACTGATAGAGGGGGACCCATAGGAGGGGTCCTGAGAAGTGCTGTGTGCATGTGTATGTGTCAGGTCTTGGAGCAGAGAGGCAGTAAGGAAGGAAGAAGGGGCACCCCAGATGGGGCTCTGGTGACTGAGCTATTCCATGCCACCTTCTTGAGAAGCAGCAAACTGTAATGTGCTTTCTGATGTGATGAGGGGTGACCAGGAATTTGAGTGTGAACACACAGGGGTCCCTGATCCTCCCCACCCCCACCAAGACTGTACAACACCCTAGCGTTTTCTGGGCTCCAAGTTTCCTGCATTTGCGTAAAGGCACAGAAATGGAAAGACAGGCCTACGTGGGTGAGGCTCATTTACCAAACGAGGAACTGGAATCCTAGGAATTCAGATCAGCCTTATCAAGATTTAGAGTTGCTTTTCATATGGAAAGCAGCTATTTCCTCTCTTAGGATGTCAGGCCTTATATAAAATAAGACTTAGTCTTTTAGCCCTCAGCAGAGGTGAAAAAGGAAAGGAAAAGATCATACTTTTTAGTTCAAAACTAAGTCTGAGAAGACATCTCATAAAACAGAAGACATCTCATAAAACTATCCTTTTGTGATGTTTGCAAAGCTCTATCTCTGGGGGAAAAGTCAAACGCCATCCACAGGAAGAGTCTGCGTTCCTGGGTCCTAACGCCACAGTCATCAGGAAAGGGATTTTCCACATGGAGCATCCTGATGGCCATGATCCAGAATCGAGACACTCTCATTTTGTCCAAATTGAGGCATGTCAAAACATAATTCTAGGAGGCTTTTGAAACAAAGTGTGTAGGGGATATGCTCAACCAGTGCCATGGAGAAATCACACAAGACAAGGATCTAGCCAGGAGTCACTCCCTAGAAAGCAGCAGAGGCAGGTATCAGAAGTGGAAACTACTTTTGAAATAAGCTAAAAGAGACCTAGAAAAAGGCAAGTTAGCAAATGCCAGAGACAGAGGAAGAAATGAGATTCTGGAAATCTATAGTGTTCTTGGGGTAGGCTTCTCAAAACTGTTCTTGGGGATTTCCAGCAAGACGGCTGAATAGCAACAGCTCCGATCCACAGTTCCCAGTGAGAACAATGCAGAAGGCCAGTGATCTCCACATTTCCAACTGAGGGACCAGTTTCATCTCACTGGGACTGGTTAGACAGTAGGTGCAGCCCAATGAGGGTGAGTCAAGGCAGCCCAAAGAGGCATCGCCTCACCCGAGAAGCACAAGGGGCCGGAGAATTCCCTCTCCTAGCAAAGAGAAACCATTAGGGACTTTTTCTGACACTCTGGCACTCTGGCTCAGATACTGTGCTTTTCCCACAGTCTTCACAATCCACAGACTAGGAGATTATCTCCAGTACCTACAACACCAGCGCTCTGGGTTTCCAGCACAAAATTGGGTGGCTGCTTTAGCCACAGGAATTTTTTTTTTCCTCATATCCCGGTGGAGCCTGGAATGCCAGTGAGACAGAACCGCTCATTCCCCTGAAAAAGGGAGATGAAGCCAGGGAGCCAAGTGATCTGGCTCGACGGGTCCCAACCCCATGAACACCAGTAAGCTAAGATCCACTGGGGGGAGGTGCATCTGCCATTGCTGAGGCTCGGTTAGGCAGTTTTAACCTCACCTGTGTAAATTTACACAGTGACTGGATGGAGCCCACAGCAGCTCAGGAAGGCCTCTGCAGGCAGACTGTGACTAGGCTCCCTTCTTGCTGGGCAGAGCATCTCTGAAAAAAGGCAGCAGCCCATTAGGAACTTATAAATAAAGTCTCCACCTTCCTGGGACAGAGCACCTGGGAAAAGGGGCAGTTGTGGGTTCAGCATCAGCAGACTTAAACATCCCTGCCTGGCAGCTCTGAAGGGAGCAATGGATATCCCAGCACAGCACTTGAGCTCTGATAAGGCACAGACTGACTCCTCCAGTGGCTCCCTCATCCCCCTGTATCCTGACTCGGAGACACGTCAGTCAGCAGAGCTCTGGCTGGCATCTGGCAGGTACCCTTCTGGGATGAAGCTACCAGAGGAAGAAACAGGCAGCTATTTTTGCTGTTCTGCAGCCCCTGTGGGTGATTTTCAGGCATTCAAGGTCTGGAGTAGACCTCTAGCAAACTCCAGCAGACCTGCAGAAGAGGGGCCTGTTAGAAGAAAAACTAAAGAACAGCAAGAAATAGTTCCAACATAAACAGAAAGGGCATCCATTCAGAGACCCCACTCAAAACTCACCAACTTCAAAGACCAAAGATAGAAAAATCCACAAAGATGGGAAGAAACCAGCACAAAAAGGATGATATCTCCAAAAACCAGAACACCTTTCTCCTCCAAGGAATCACAATTCCTCACCAGCAGGGGAACAAAACTGGATGGAGAATGAGTTTGACACAGTGACAGACGTAGGCTTCAGAAGGTGGGAGGTAACAAACTTCTCTGAGCTAAAGGAGCATGTTCTAACCCAATGCAAGGAAACTATGAACCTTGAAATAAGGTTAGACGACATGCTAACTAGAATAACCAGCATAGAGAAGAACATAAACAATCTGATGGGGCTGAAAAACACAGCACAAGAACTTCGAGAAGCACACATAAGTTTCAATAGCTCAATCAATCAGAGATTGAAAATAGACTCAATGAAATAAAGCAAGAAGGTAAGATTAGAGAAAAATAGGGTGAAACGGAATGAACAAAGCATCCAAGAAATATGGGATTATGTGAAAAGACCAAATCTATGTTTGATCAGAGTACGTGAAAGTGATGGGGAGAATAAAACCTAGTTGGAAAACACTCTTCAGGATATTATCCAGGAGAACTTCCCCAACCTAGCAAGGCAGGCCAACATTCAAATTCAGGAAATAAAGAGAACACCACAAAAATATTCCTCCAGCAGAGCAAACCCAAGACACATAATCATCAGATTCACCACAGTTGAAATGAAGGAAGGGCAGCCAGAGAGAAAGGTTGGGTTACCCACAAAGGGAAGCCCATCAGACTCACAGTGGACCTATCTGCAGAAACCCTGTAAGCCAGAGGAGAGTGGGGACCAATATTCAACATCCTTAAAGAAAACAATTTTCAACCCAGAATTTCTTATCCAGACAAACTAAGCTTCATAAGCAAAGAAGAATTAAAATACTTTATGGACAAGCAACTGCTGAGAGACTTTGTCACCACCAGGCCTGCTTTACAAGAGCTCCTGCAGGAAGCACCAAACATGGAAAGGAATAACCAGTACCAGCCACTGCAAAAACATATCAAATTATAAAGACCATCGACATTATGAAGAAACTGCATAAACCAACAGGCAAAACAACCAGCTAGCACCAAAATTGCAGGATCAAATTCACACATAACAACATTAACCTTAAATGTAAATGGGCTAAATGCCCCAATCAAAAGACACAGACTGGCAAATTGGATGAACAGTCAAGACCCATCAGTATACTGTGTTCAGGAGGCCTATCTCACATGCAAAGATACACACAGACTCAAAATAAAGGGAAGGAGGAAAATTTACAAAGCAGATGGAGAGAGAGAGAGAGAGAGAGAGAGAGAGAGAGAGAGAGAGAGAGAGAGAGAGAAAGCAGGGATTGCAATCCTAGTCTCTGACAAAACAGACTTTAAACCAACAAAGATCAAAAGAGACAAAGAAGGACATTACGTAATGGTAAAGGGATCAATGCAACAAGAAGAGCTAACTCTCCTAAACATATATGCACCCAATACAGGAGCACCCAGATACATAAAACAAGTTCTTAATGACCTACAAAGAGATTTAGACTCCCACACAATAATAGTGCGAGACTTTAACATCCCACTATCAATATTAGACAGATCAAAGAGACAGAACATTAACAAGGATATCCAGAACTTGAACTCAAATCTGGACCAAGTGGACCTAATAGACATCTACAGAACTCTCTATCCCAAATCCACAGAATATACATTCTTCTCAGCACCACAATGCACTTATTCTAAAACTGACCACATAATTGCAAGTAAAACACTCCTCAGCAAATGCAAAAGAACGGAAATCCTAACAAATCATCTCTCAGACCACAGTGCAATCAAATTAGAACTCAGAATTAAGAAACTCACTCAAAACCACACAACTACATGTAAACTGAACATCTTTCTCCTGAATGACTACTGGATAAATAATGAAATGAAGGCAGAAATAAAGATGTTCTTTAAAACCAATGAGAATGGAGACACAATGTACCAAAATCTCTGTGACACAGCTAAAGCAGTGTTTGGAGGGAAATTTATAGCACTAAATGCCCACAAGAGAAAGGAGGAAAGATCTAAACTTGACACTCTAATGTCACGATTAAAAGAACTAGAGGAGCAAGATCAAACAAATTCAAAAGCTAGCAGAAGACAAGAAATAACTAAGATCAGAGTACAACTGAAGGAGATAGAGACACAAAAAACCCTTCAAAAATC
Organism: Cebus imitator; assembly: GCF_001604975.1. Taxonomy (NCBI): domain Eukaryota; kingdom Metazoa; phylum Chordata; class Mammalia; order Primates; family Cebidae; genus Cebus; species Cebus imitator. Next base: position 4,085,239 of record NW_016107434.1, on the reverse strand, counting down.
AATGAATCCAGGAGCTGGTTTTTTGAAAAGATCAACAATGTAGACCACTAGCCAGACTAATAAAGAAGAAAAGAGAGAATAATCAAATAGATGCAATAAAAAACGATAAAGGGGATATCACCACCAATCCCAAAGAAATACAAACTACCCTCAGAGATTACTACAAACACCTCTATGCACATAAACCAGTAAATCTAGAAGAAATGGATAAATTCCTGGACACTTACAAACCAGGAAGAAATTGAATCCCTGAACAGACCAATAACAAGGTCTGAAATTGAGGGAGCAATGAATAGCCTACCAACCAAAAAAAGTCCAGGACCAGACAGGTTTACAGCTGAATTCTACCAGAGGTACAAAGAGGAGCTGGTACCAGTACCATTCCTTCTGGATCTATTTCAAATAGTACAACAAGAGGGAATCCCCCCAACTCATTTTATGAGACCAACATCATCCTGATACCAAAACCTGGCAGAGACACAACTAAAAAAGAAAATTTCAGGCCAATATCCATGATGAACATTGATGCAAAAAACCTCAATAAAACACTGGCAAACCGAATCCAACAGCCCATCAAAAAACTTATCCATCATGAACAGCTTGGCTTCATCCCTGGGAAACAAGGCTTGTTCAACATATGCAAGTCTATAAACATAATCCATCACAAAAACACAACCAAAGACAAAAACCACATGATTGTTTCAAGAGATGCAAAGAAGGCCTTCAACAAAATTCAATAGTCCTTTATGCTAAAAACTCTCAATAAACTAGGTATTGAGGGAACATATCTCAAAATAATAAGAGCTATTTATGACAAACCCACAGCCAATATCATACTAAATGGACAAAAACTAGAAGCATTCCCTTTGAAAACAGGCACAAGACAAGGATGCCCTCTCCACTTCTACTTAACATAGTATTGGAATTTCTGGTCAGGGCAATCAGGCAAGAAAAAGACATAAAGGGTATTCAATTAGGAAAAGAAGAAGTCAAATTGTCTCTATTTGCAGACAACATGATTGTATATTTAGAAGACCTCATTTTCTCAGCCCCAATCTTAAGCTGATAAGCAACTTCAGCAAAGTCTCAGGATAAAAAATCAATGTGCAAAAATCACAAGCATTCCTATACACCAATAACAGACAAACAGAGAGCCAAATCATGAGCGAACTCCCATTCACAATTGCTACAAAGAAAATAAAATGCCTAGGAATACAACTAACAAGGGATGCGAAGGATCTCCTCAAGGAGAACTACAAACCACTGCTCAAGAAAATAAGAGAGGACACAAACAGATGAAAAAATGTTCCATGTTTATGGATAGGAAGAATCAATATCGTGAAAATGGCCATACTGCCCAAAGTAATTTATAGATTCAATGATATTCCCATCAAGCTACCATTGTCTTTCTTCACGGAATTGGAAAAAACCACCTTAAACTTGATATGGAACCAAAAAGAGCCCACATAGCCAAGACAATCCTAGGCAAAAAAAAAAAAAAAAGAGTTGGAGGCACCATGCTACCTGACTTCAAACTACATTATACAAGGCTACAGTAATCAAAACAGCATGGTACTAGTACCATAACAGAGATATAGATCGACGGAATAGAAAAGAGCCTTCAGAAATAACACCACACATCTACTGCCATCTCATCTTTGACAAAGCTGACAAAAACAAGCAATAGGGAAAGGATTCCCTATTTAATAAACGGTGTTGGGAAAACTGGCTAGCCATATACAGAAAACTGAAACTGGATCCTTTCCTTACTTCTTATACAAAAATTAACTCCAGATGGATTAAAGAGTTAAACATAAGATCTAACACCATAAAAACGCTAGAAGAAAACCTAGGCAATGCCATCTAGGACATAGGCATGAGCAAGGACTTCATGATTAAAACACCAAAAGCAATGGCAACAAAAGCCAAAATAGACAAATGGGATGTAATTAAACTAAAGAGCTTCTGCACAGCAAAAGAAACTATCATTAGAGTGAACTGGCAACCAACAGAATGGGAAAAAAAATTTTGCAATCTACCCATCCGACAAAGGGCTAATATCCAGAATCTATAAAAAAGTTAAACAAATTTACAAGAAAAAAGCAAATACACCCATTAAAAAGTGGGCAAAGGATATGAACAGACACTCCTGAAAAGGAGACATTTATGCAGTCAACAAACATATGAAAAAAAGCTCATAATCACTGATCATTAGAGAAATGCAAATCAAAACCACATTAAGATACCATCTTATGCCAGTTAGAATGGTGATCATTCAAAAATCAGGAGACAACTGATGCTGGACAGTATGTTGAGAAATAGGAACATTTTTACACTGTTGGTGGGAGTGTAAATTAGTTCAACCATTGTGGAAGACAGTGTAATGATTCCTCAAGGATGTAGAAATAGCATTTGACCCAGCAATCCCATTACTGGGTATATACCCAAAGGATTATAAATCATTCTATTATAAAGCCACATGCACATGTATGTTTATTGCGGCCCTGTTTTTAACAGCAGAGACTTGGAACCAACCCAAATGCCCATCAATGACAGACTGGATAAAGAAAATGTGGCACATATACACCATGGAATACTATGCAGCCATAAAAAGGGATGAGTTAATATCCTTTGTAGGGACATGGAAAAAGCTGGAAACCATCATTCTCAGCAAACTGACCAACAAAACACAAACCAAACACCAAACAGAAAACCAAACACCGCATGTTCTCACTCATAAGTGGGTGTTGAACAATGAGAACACATGGACACGAGGAGGGGAACATCATATACCAGGGCCTGTCAGGAGGTGGGGGGCTAGGGGAGGGATAGCAGGGGCTGGAGGATAGGGAGGGGTAGCAGGGGGTTGGGGACTAGGGGAGGGATAACAGGAGAAATACCTAATGTAGATGATGGGGTGATGGATGCAGCAAACCACCATGGCACGTGTATACTTATGTAACAAACCTGCACGTTCTGCACATGTACCCTGGAACTTAAAGCACTAAAAACAACAACAACAAAAAAAAAACTGTTCTCTGAAAGCTCTATCACTTACATGCATTTCAGGAGCACAGCGGCCCAGTAGATCTATAAGTGCTGAATAAAATGACATAATTGCATTGCCCATGTGCACGATTTCTTCTTCCTCTTCATCGTCCTCCGTGCTGCTGAAAGAACCAACAGAGGGTGGGTGTGAGGAAGGCTGGCAGCACTGCCATGCTGGAGACATAACTGCTTGATATGGAAGCACTCTGCTCATCTTGGTTATCATACATCCTTTTCCCTTGAAACCTTATCTTCCTCCAGAAGTTGAAAAGGAGCCCAAATATTTGTCCATGACATTCATGGGATCCCATGAATCTTAAGGCATGAGTACTGACATGAGCTGATCATTCACACCATAACTCCTACCAACCATTCATTCCCTCTTCCTCCCTATGAAGGGAAGGTCCATGGAAAGCACATTGGACCAGGAGTCAGGAGGGCTCAGTCCCTGTCCTGGCTCTGTTGCTAATAAGTCATATGACCTCAGGCCTCAGTTTTTTTTTCATGTTGCTTGAGGAAGTTGGGAAAGCCTATGTTTAGGGTCCTTTCCAGCTCTACCAGGTCTGACGACAAAGAAAAATGCCAATTGTCCAAAGCGTTTCTGCTGCTGGGTTATACCCACTCTCTAGATTCTAGGGTCTAATCTAAAGGCTGTGATAAAGAAAGGGACATGATCATGAGACATGATAAAGGGAAAGTAACAAGACAATCAGATAATCTACCAACTATTTCCTTAACATTTAAATAACATTATAGTGCTGTGACTTTTCACATTCTGCAACTTTTTTTTTTTTTTTCTTGAAGTCAAATCAAAAAACTTTCATTAGTCCTCATGCTTTTAGAAGAGGAAGTGGAGGCAGTATCTTTTTAAAAATGAGATATGGGATGAGACACCATGGGACAAAATACTGAAGGAAACATGCTGAAATTAGACAAGGAGTAGAATCTTGGTCCAGGCCTTTTAGCTTCGGACCCCATGGGGATGCTATAAGGAGGCCAAGAGTTTGCCCACTTTGTGATCTCCAGCTGCGCTCGGCAGAGTAGAGAACATGGAAGGGGGTGAAGGTGATACTGATCTCTAGGCTTAATGGAAGAGTCAAGACAATGCTGTGCTTGATGAAGTGTAAATATTTTAGTTGTAACTGTTAGGAATGTGTGCTTTCTCTATTACATCCTAAATCATCCGTATACCGACAATATCTGAGAGCTCACCAACCGTTTCCGCGCTGAAAGGCAACTCCATTCACTTACACTTCTCTCTTGTATCCTTGAGACGGGAGGTCAAGCGCTGGGTTCTCAGAGATCTTAATGGCACCCTGCATGGCCGCCAACAGCCCGTTTCCCCCGTCACCCCGCAGGGCCGGGCCGAAGCACTCTGGGCGTCTGATCAGCAGCTTGACCACAACACTGGCGTTTTCTTCCACACTCTCACCTAGGGAAGAGAGGCATCGTTTCCTTCTCATTAGAAAGGACAACCCCAGGATTTATTTCTAGTTGAGGAAGCTGGGAGAACAGTGTTTTGTTCAGCTTATCACATGTTCTTTTTCTGGTTTAGGTTAGTCAAGTATGCAGTAGAAGTAGAGAAGGAACTAAGAAATCTGTAATGGACTGTGGTCAATTAGTCATAAACTCACTGCACTCAAACCAGCCTCATTTACTCTTAAGATTAGGAGTTGACACTGAAGGAGAAAAAGGTGGCTTTGATAAATTGGGTCAGGATCTGTTTATTTAAAGTATTAAGATCAACCATTACAAGCAGATTTTTACTCTTCAGCTCAGGATTTTGTACTGTAGAGATTATTTCCATACATTTAGGTCTTCAGAGGGCAGTTAATAAGCTGCTGAGTCTGCCACAGAGTACTGATTCATTCACATGTGACTTAGAGAACAGAAGAACTTTACAACTTTATTACCTCAATGAGGGGATGCAAATCTGCTTTCTTCCTTGAAAAGAGGTGAGATGGTTACTCAAGCTGGTGTGCTTCAATTAACGCTTGGGGAAGTCATGTATCAGCTTCTCACTCTATTACCCTAATAGATATTATCCTAATACTCCGTGAGTATTAGGATAATAGAGTCAGAAGCTGATACATGATAGCCAGGTTTGTATGGATGGACTTCAGGTCATTTCTGGAATCCTGTATCCAGATGAAGAATCTGCTTGGTAAAGTTTTATTGGTTATTTCTAAACTCACTTCAGGAAGGCAGAGGTTAGATAATTGTATTCTGTGGCATTTATTTTTGGATGAACCATAGACAATGAAGTTAGAGTCTCATTTCCTGATGAAGTGATTAAGTGGTAGAACTGGACACTTTGGGATAGCCATTCTTTCTTAGAGCCAATACTTATATCCAAAAGTGGGTTGGCAGCTTGTTCAGACAACTCAGTAAAAACATACCTCTGTCTCAGATGAAGTCCTAATTTGTATCTGAGAATTCATCTCTGAGCCAAGACTCCAGGGCAAGACTTTTTTGATAGTGTGTATTAGCCAAAGCCTAAAGAAAAACTTTTCTGGGAAATCATGAGAGATACCTAATTTGTGTCTGAGAATTTATCCCTGAACCCAATATTCAAAGGCAAGACTTTTTGATATTGTATATTGGAATCTTGAAGAAAAACTTTTTTACAAAATCATTAGGTATTTCTTGAAGAACTGAGCTATAACAGAGGTTACAATGTGATAAGCTGTTGTATTAGTTATTCTTGCGCAAAAAATTACCTCCAATATTGGCAGGTTGCAACAATAAATATTTATTAACTCACAGTATTTGTATAGGTCAGGGATTTTGGAGTGGCCAAGCTAGGTGGTCCTGCTTTGGGATCTCCCATGAGGTGGCAGCTGCCATCTTCTGAAGGCCCATCTGTGACTGGAGCATCAGCTTCCACGTTCACTCACATACTGTTGGCAAGAGGCCTCAGTTGCATATTGGATGTTGGGTAGAGACTTCAGTTTCTCACCATGTTGGCCTCGCCATAGGGCTGCTTGAGTGTTCTGATGATGTGGCAGCTGGCTTCCCACTGAACAAATTGTCCAGAAGGATGGTAAAGCAGAAGCCAAGCTGCCTTTAATAACCTGGTCACCTATTGTCACTCTGTTATATCCTATTCATTAGAAATGAGTTGCTAAGTCCAACTTGTATGTAAAGGGAGAATTAGGCTCTGTATTTTTGAGAGAGGAGCATCAAAGAATTTATTTATTTATTTATTTATTTATTTATTTTTTTGAGACGGAGTTTTGCTCTTGTTACCCAGGCTGGAGTGCAATGGCGCGATCTCGGCTCACCGCAACCTCCGCCTCCTGGGTTCAGGCAATTCTCCTGCCTCAGCCTCCTGAGTAGCTGGGATTACAGGTATGCGCCACCATGCCCAGCTGATTTTTTGTATTTTTAGTAGAGACGGGGTTTCACCATGTTGACCAGGATGGTCTCGATCTCTTGACCTCGTGATCCACCCACCTCGGCCTCCCAAAGTGCTGGGATTACAGGCTTGAGCCACCGCGCCCGGCCTGCATCAAAGAATTTATAGACATATTTTAAAACCATTTTAGCAGTTTAAGTTCTATTTAATAAAAACTTTTATGAATCGACTTAGAAGTGCTGTGAGTAAAGCATTCTTTTTTAAGAGACAGGGTCTGGCTCCATCAGCCAGGCTGGAATGCAGTGGTGTGATCTCAGCTCAGTGCAGCCTCGTCCTCTGGGGTTCCAGTGATCCTCCTACCTCAGCCTCTTGAGTAGCTGAGACTACAGGCACATGCTACCACAACTAGCTAATTGTTGTCGTTGTTGTATGTTTTGTAGAGACAGGGTTTCACCATGTTGCCCAGGCTGGTCTCAAACTCCTGGGCTCAAGCAATCCTCCTGCCTTGGCCTCATAAAGTGTTGGGATTACAGGCATGAGCCACCATACCCTGACAGAGCTTCTGAATGAGAACCCAGAAAACCTAACTTCTTCTTCCAGTTTTTTAGCTCATCACCGTGTAAGTATGCACACTGTACAATCTCACTGGGTCTTTTCCCTATTCAGATATGCATGCTCCGTCTAGCTTTGGAGTGGTTCGATTAGTCTAACTCAGATGCAGAGATTTTGCCCATGATGCTCGGAGGAATAGGAATGGGGTGGGCTGGCAGCTGAGCTTGCTGTTTGAGTACTTGAAATTAATGCAGGCTCACCTCTCACACCACACTCAATCTTGAACATACTGAATGTGTCTCACAGCCCTGAAAAGTCTACTTCAGACCACAGGTATGGTCCTGTCCTAGAGCTTAGCTTGCTGACATCCTCTTTTATCACTTAAGCTTTTGCACTGTGGGTAATATCCAAGACTGTACGCAAGTCCCACTCTAAGTTTTAGAGTTCTATAATTTGATCAAGAAAAAATTTTTATTAAACCGAATTTAAAGAGCTCATCAGCTTCCATTCACAGTTTTATAGCTCAATCCTTCAAGAGTCTAACATTTTTGTAAAGAAGTTTGCCTTCAAGTTCTATCCAATGTATCATACATCAAAAAAGAATCAGTTTTTATTAAACCGGAATCCATGTGAAGAAAATTCTCCGGAGATACCAAAAGGGTAAAATTATCATAATTGGATGGTGGAAAGAATCAACATATTCTGAAAAAGAGAACCCAAGGAGAGGTTGAGAGACACTGTACAGTTTGTAGAGAACCTTGGAGAAGAGTATGATGCCACTATGCCCACACCCTTTTATCACTTGAACCTATCATTTATACTGAATAGAGTGTACTCACAGGACGGAAACTTACAGAAAAGCACCAGGAGAACCTACATTTTTGAAAGCCAATGCTCTCATACATAGATGTATCTCACGGTTCACTACTTTCCAATCGTTTTTAGCCTCCAATACTTATCAGGTAGCACATACCTCAGCCCTCTCAGTTGTTATTTTTTACTATAAGAATAATAAAGCTAAAACGTTGAAATTTTAAGTACAAAAATGGAGGAAAGCACCCAACTCTGTTAATCAAACTTATTTAAATACTATACTCTGATTCTTTCAGTTACTGGGTAGAAATGCTTGTGGGTCAGCCATTGATTTTACCAGCATGTTGAATTTAACTTAGCTTTTCCCACAGTTACCGGCATCACGATGTTGGTGGGATATAACACCACAATATGCAGAAGTTGAAAAATCCGACTGTGAATTCTACATTGAGCTTGCGATTGAAATTCATTTACCCAATTAGCTTTATTTTATCTGTGTCTCAGGCCTTCAGAACTGAACTAATTGGGTCTGCTCCTACAAGTGACCCAGGAAGCCAGCCCTTGATTACTGAATTGTGGACATCTGCAGAGAACCCAGAGCACACTCTGCAAGAGGAAGGAGCTAAAGTGCAGCCATTGCTGCTAATTAGACAGGGGACCAAGTTAAAGAATTTCCAAAGGCTTCCCAAGGCAAAGAGGACGGCATGATTAGAAGGGAGAGACATTCTCTTCCTAATTACCGGTAGCTCAGCAAGCTTGACTGCTAACCAAATACATTGTGGTGAAGCTAGATATTGACCTTGAGGGCTTTTTTTTGAAGTGGGGGGAGGGGGAGATATTTGAGGTAAACTAGTTTTCCCCAAGGGCTTGCAACAATGTTTTTTGCTTGAGTTCTAAAATGAATAATGAGCTTTGTAACAGCATGAATGTTCACAGTGCCTTTCTTCAAAGGCTTCAACACCGTCCTCATGTTACTATTTTCTTTTCCACGTTCCTGAACAGTTGGATGGAAATGGAAACGACTCTCCCATTTTACCCTGGTAAAAGAGTCATACCCGCCACAGGGACGGTTATCAGGAATGCAATTATTTAATCTTCAGGTCATCACTTTTCTCACATTCTGTGTTCTAACTATAGTTCCTGTTTTAAAGTTCCATTGTCAGCAACACTGTTTTTCTTCCCATTCTTTCCATGTAAACCCTCAACCTAGGTAACTCCGTTTCATCCTTCCGGGTGAGACTAAACATGGGAGCCCCTGAGGACCTGTTCCTCTCTAACACCCTGTCCTCTTCCTTTGCGCCTGCTTTTCCCACTAGACTGTAATCTCCATAAGAACAGGGTCTCATGTCTGAATTATCTAACACTGTGTGCTCAAGGGTCTTGCTAACATGTGACGTATGATAGGCATTCAAAAAATATATTTCTTCAATAAATTAATAGACTTCATTGAGACTCAAGGTAGAGACTTGAAATGATTGGGTGGAAAACCAAAGGTGGCTACCCACTGTTGCATTATCCCAGTCAATTACCAGCCTCTGTTTACAAGAGCCTGCATCATCTACTTCCTCAGATTTCAATTACTGTAGTCCTAAAGAAAAGAAACATATTCCCAAGCAAGTCCTACTCAGTAAGAGAGAGCATGGGGCTCTAGCATGAATGAATGTATCGACACTTTCATTTAGTTAATTAAGAGAATCACATGGCAGGGTAATGGCCAGTATCTGACACCTCTTTTTGTTAAATGCCATCTTTGATATGGTGCCAGGTAACTTGTATGAACTAAGTGATTCCAAATGGTAAAGACATACCATCTTCTTTTTAGGGCCTTCCAGCCTGGGAAGGGATGAACTGGGGATGTGTCTATAAACCACTGTGATAGCACAGACAGCAAACCACGAATTGTTTGTCCATTTACTAATTAATTCAACAATCCATTGAGTCCATACTACATGCCAGTAACTAGAAACAGCAGACAAGTGGTGAATAGGACAGTCAAGCCCGAACGCCAGAATGAGACTGGTGGAACAAAGCCACCTAGCAGAACTGTGGACCTGCCACAGAGCTTTCCCACCACCTTGCAGATATGTAAGAATGAATGCTTATTATTTTATTCCTTTGAGATTGTGAAGTTACTTATCATGTAGCAGATGCAGGCTGATATGAGAGAGAGTAGGAGGAGGGAATTCAGTTCCCATACAACTACAATGGCCCAGGTATAAGATAATAACAACTTGGAGTAGGATGTAGCCAGTGGAGATGGAGAAAAGATAGATTTCAGGTATCTTCCAGATGCTGAATCAACAGAACTTGCTGACGCACTATGTGGGGATGAGGAAAAAAGTTGATTCAAGGATGCGATCCAGACTTAGTCCAAGGATCTGAAAAGTTGGTGAAGCCAGTTAAGGAGATGGGAAGTCCTTGAAGAAGAACAGGTTTGGGGTGGTAATTATATACTCAACTTTAAGATGTACAAAATTTAAGATGCATATTGGACCTCCAAGTAGACGTACCAAGTAGATATCCAGGATATACAAGTCTGGGGCTCAGGGAAGAGAACAAAGCTGGCAAAGTACATCTGGGGATCATCAGTGTATACATGGAATTCAAAGTCAAGGGACCACATGAACCATGCACGGTGGACTGGCACAGCGGTAGCCCAGGTATGTTGAAGACCAGTATTTAATCACAGAATTGTGCTAAAATTTTGCCTATGTGTCTAAAGTTTGAGTCTATGTGGTTTTTTCATGATATATGCAAAATAAAACTTGAATGCAATAGAAACCTGGAATCAGAATTGAGATGTGCTCTGACCAAACAGAGCCCAACCTGTTAAATATGGGCATTCTCCATAAGCTGAAGAAACAGCCTTTGATGAGAATAAGGCTCACAATACTGCCATTTTGTGTGAATAATGCTAATGAAGCAGGGTTTTTTTTGTTTCATTCAGCTTAATTCCATAGTTTTATTGAAGTATCAGGCTTCATTTGCTACTCTTATCAATGAAATGATTGATGAAACCCACATACATATATTAAGTAGGTTCTGGACTTTTGAGTCCTCTGCCAAGATACTCAGTTACCACTATCAGTGGAACTCCACAGAGGCCTTGGAGGGAAGCTGCTGAGAAATTCACATAGGGTGAAAAGAATGTGGTTGACATCTTTTCACCCCAGCCAGCTTTCCTTATTTTGGTGCTCTGGGCCTAGGTTTGCCACTGGCTTCTTCAGTTGAGGAATTTATTTTCTATTACCAGTAGCATTTTAACTATTTACTTACTTCTGGGCTTTGATGCTGCTTCGCTTTGAATTTTTACAGATGGAGGCACATTTCTTTGCCTTTGTCTCTGTAAGCCCTTTACCTGCCTCTGATGGGTTTCTTTTCCTTTTCTCAGGTATCGAGATTCCAGGAGGTCCAGTGGGAGAATGAAGAAGGTGGAGTATGCAAGATTGTACATGTTTTATGCTATAGTTTGAACGATGGTGCCCCCTCCAAAATTTATGTTGAAACTTAATCCCTAATGCAACAGTATATTATGCCATTCTTCCCTTGCCATAAAGAACTACCTGAGGCTGGGAAATTTATAAAGAAAAGAGGTTTAATTGGCTCATGATTCTGCAGGCTGCACAGGAAGCATGACGCCAGCAACTGCTTGATTTCTGGTGAGGCCTTGGAAGCTTTTACTCATGGTGGAAGGTGAAGGGGGAGCAGGTGTCTCATACAGAGAGGATGAGAGAAAGAGTGGGGGAGAGGTATCACATACTTAAGCAGCCAGAACTTCTGAGAACTCACTAGTGTGAAGACAGCACCAAGCCATGAGGGGTCTGACCCCATGATCCAAACACCTGCCACCAGGCCCCATCTCCAACATTCAGGATGACAATTCAACGTAGGATTTAGAGGAGACAACATCCAAACCATATCAAACAGTATGCAGAAGTGTGGCCTTTGGGAGGTGATTAAGTTATAAGGATCTCTGCCCTCACCAGTGGGATAAGTGCCCTTATAAAAGGGTTTAAGATTGAAGGGATGTTCTCTTGCCCTTCAACTGATTCTGCCATGTGAGGACACAGTGTTCCTCCTCTCCAGAGGATGCAGCAACATGGTACTATCTTGGAAGCAGAAAGCAGCCCTCCCCAGACATCAGTCTTGCTGGTGCCTTATTCTTGAACTTCCCAGCCTTCAGAGCTGTGAGAAACAAATTTCTGTCTTTATAAATTATCCAGTCTCAGGTATTTTGTTACTGCAGCACAAATGGACTAAGATACCTTACAGTTAGTAGAAAGGTGTAACACAGATGTTAAGTATCCAACTGCAACTAGCCGTATCTCAAAAGTACCTTATATTCCACCTTCTTATCACTCTAGCATGAAGTGTCTCCTGAGTGCAGCATTGCAATGGTCTTCCTATTTGTCTTCAATGGTTGTTTAAATCTTTCGCCATTGGTTCATTTTTCAAGAGTTTGCTGAATCTTTTCAACTGTACTATAAATTTGAGAACAAAACCATGTCTCACACATTTAGTCCTAACCATGCCTATTCTAGTACCAATCACACTGAAGAATGATTAATATACCCTTTCTGACTCTAAAAACATGAATATAAGGACAGAAATAAACCAGATGATTCTTAAGTGTCTACATCTTACATGTCCTTCAAAGCTAAGATGACACTTGGTACTCTCAATCCTAAAAGATGTATGTCTCCCAGCACAACAGTCTGTCTGTATGCTTTCCCTGTAAGACTTTGATAAACTATATCCATTTATTTCAAGATGTTATTCAACACTTGCCTTCTTCCTCGTGCATTCCTTGATTAATTCTACCAGATTCCAATAAACACCACCATTTTGGCATGCCAACAGTCCCCCATGTCACTATGTAGGTAGGTGTGGTTGATTACGAAGTTTTTAGTAATTATTCCACACATGTTTCTGATCACTCTACTTGGATTTTCTCTGTTTCCTGCTTTGAGTTGCAGGAAGTGACTTCTGGGCAGGACTTCTAGAGCATCATGCTTCACAGCCCCCCGCAGACTTCACATGTCACATGATGGATGCCCAAGTTATGTCCACTGATAATAAATCTACCTAGGAAAGCAGGTTCAGCAAAGTTAGGAGATATTATGTTCCTTAAACTAAGTTTGTAGTCTGGGGAAGATACTGCTGAAACATTCCAAGGACTCCAGGAAAATACGGGATAATTTTTCCCTTTTTCTAGTGGATTGATAAATCTTTTCTTTCTCAAAATCTATAATAGGAAGGGCTTAATCACAGAAACCCAAACACATCTGTGTTTAGCCTGGCTACAGTGTTTGCAACTGCCAGGAAAATAGAAGCTTACTGACTTCATTACTTCTGGAGTTAAACACAACCCAAGGCTTCTCAACAGCTAATAAAGTGAAGCAAATTACATGCCTTAAAATGTTTTCCTAAAGACAAATATTATTTAAGATGACGGACTACAAACATTAAGAAAAATAGTAAAATTATGTTACAAAGAGTTTTGTAATTCCATTATTTTGATGTATAAAAAGCTTTAGATTTGGCTTAAAATTTTTTAAATTAGCACTAGTGATTAAATACCACAATTTTTGACAAACTCAAAGGAAACAATGTTGTTTCTCCTTGTTTATTAGGGAGACAGGAAGACTATAGTGCACAATGGTTCAAATAAAGTTTGGCCTCTGGAGTCAAACTGCTTTGGTTCAATTTCTGGCTTTACTTTCTACTGGGCAAGGTATTTACTTAAAGTTTCAGGGTCTTCATCTATAATATGAAGATAACTGTACCCACTTGCTATGGTTTGAGTATTTGTGTCCCCCGACCCTCCAAAATTCATATGTTGAAATCTTAACCATCAAGGTGACAGTATTAGGCAATAGGGCATTTGGTGGATGATTAAGTTATAAGGGCAGAGCCCTCATGAATGGGATTTGTGCCATTATAGAAGAGGTCCCAGAGAGCTGCCTTGCCTCTTCCACCATATAAGAACACAGTGAGAAGGCACCATTTATGAACCAGGAAACCTCACCAGACACTCAATCTACCAGCACCTTGATCCTGGACTTCCCAGCTTTCAGAAGTGTAAGAAATAAATTTATGTTGTTTATAAGCTACCTTGTCTATGGTATTTTGTTAAGCAGCCTGAACAGACTAAGATGTTTCCCTCACTGGATTGTCATATAATTTAATATATGTCAAAGTGTTTTGAAGAGTGCCTGGCACATGGTAAATGCCCAATAAGTGTTAGCTGTTTTCATCCTTACCACAATCCTCACCGCCCCCATCATCACCATGCACCACCCACTATTAACATGTCTACCTTCACTAACCCCACCCACCTCTATCACCCTACAACCCACCATAACCACTGACCAACTGTCCTATTCCGCCATCACCATCATCACCATTCATCACCCACTATCAGAACTCCCACTGCCACTCCCCATTACCCACCATGAACATCCCTATCACCCACCACAATCTCTGCCATCACCTATCATAATCTACTGTCACCCACCAGGAATACCCCCATCATCTGCCATGACTCCTTATATCACTTTTATCTTTCATTGCTGAGCAGAGGCCACAAAAGTATCCAGAAAGTCCTTTTTAATAACCTTTTAGACATAAGTATTTATAAAGGGCTTTGAGATCCCAAAGAAATCTATTATAGTTTTCCCATTTTAAATGCCCTTACCACTCTCATAAAGATCATGAACAATGACTCATAAGTACAAATTTATAAGGTTTCTGGCACTGGGCTAACCTAAGTTTTCCATGGATTATTTCACTGAAGCCTCACAACTCTGTGAGGCACATATTATTATCTCTATTTTACATATAAAAAAGCACTGAGGCTAAATTGCTTAAATTCATACAACCAGTAAATGACAGAGCCAAATTTGAACCCAAGATACTCCATTCTCCAGCCCAAACTCTTCCATATCATTTTGTTGTGATTGAGCCACTGTTCCTCCGGCTGGATTCAGAAACGTTCTCATTTTTCTTTTTCATAGCCTCCACAATTTTTCTTTTCATGCCTTCACCTGTCTCACCCTGCTGTGGACTGCAAATCTACTTAGTTCTAATCTGTTGATTGATTGATTTCTATCCTATAAATTAAATTAGGGGTATCTCAGTATGGGTACTGTAAACAGAAAAATCAGTATGATGTGACCCAAGCCAAGCTTATTACCTTCCATCTCAAACCACTTTGCTTCTTCTGACATCCTTATTTCTATCTTTCTACCCTCAATTCTCTAAGCTTCAGTGTGACCTCCGTTCCTTTTCTCTCAGCATACCTAGGCTCAGCCATCATCATTGCCATTCCGTCCTTGTTACAGTTTATTAATAAATCGCCTAGTCTCAGGTACTTCTTTATATCAATACAAGAATGGCCTAATACTGAAAATTTGTACCAAAGAGTGGGGCATTGCTATAAAGATACCTGAAAATGTGGAAGCAGCTTTGGAACTGGGTAGGTGGCAGAGACTGAAAGCATTTGAAGGGCTCAGAAGACGACGATGACAGAGAGTTTGGAATTCCTTGGAGACTGGTTAAATGGCTGTGACCAAAATGCTGACAGTGAAGTCCAAGCTTCTGAGGGCTCCAGTGGAAATGAGGAACTTAAGTGGAAGTGGAGCAAAGGTCATGCATATTATGCCTTAGCAAAGAACATGGCTGCATTCTGTTTGCGCCTTAGGGATCTGTGGAAGTTTCAACTTGAGAGTGATGACCTAAGGTATCCTGGTGGAAGAAATTTCTAGGCAGCAGTGTTCAAGAAGTGGCATGGCTGCTTCTAACAACCTATGTTCAGATGTGAAAACAAAGAAATGACTTAAAGTTGGAAATCATATTTAACAAGAGCAGAGTGTAAAAGTTTGGACAATTTGCAGCTTGGCCATGTGGCAGAGAAAGCAGCTTTTTCAGAAGAAGAAATCAAGTGGGATGTGGAGCAATTACTTACTAGAGATATTTGCATAACTAAAAGGGAGCCAAGTGCTAATATCCAAGACGATGAGAAAAATGTCTCAAAGGCATTTCAGAGATCTTCATGGCAGCCTCTCCCATCATAGGCCCAGAGGCTTAGGAGGGAAGAATTAATTTGTAGGCCAGGCCCAGGGCAGCCTCATGACACTGCTCCCGACATATCCTGGCTGCTCCAGCTCTAGCTGTGGCTGAAATGGGCCCAGTTATAGCTCAGGCTGCCACGTGGGAGAATGCAAGCTGTAAGTCTTGGCAGTTTCCATGTAGCGTTAAGCCTATAGGTGTGCAAAATGCAAGAGTGGAAAACACTTAGCCTCTACCTAGATTTCAAATGATGTATGGAAAAGCCTGGGTCCCCAGGCAGAATCCTGCTATGGGGGTGGAGCCCCCACAGAATACTTCTACTAGTGCAGTACAGAGGGGAAATGTGGGTTTGGATGCTCTATGCAGAGTCCCTCCTGGGGCACTGCCTAGTGGAGCTGTGAGAAAGGGGCTACCACCCTCGAGATCCCAGAATGGTAGATCCACTGGCAGTTTGCACCCTGAACCTGGAAAAGCTAGACACTCAACAACCTGTGAGAGCAGCCACAGGGTCTGAACCCTGCAAAGCCACAGGGGTGGAGCTGCCTAAAGCCTTAGGAACTTACCCCTTTGCACAAGTGTGCCCTAGATGTGGGACACAGAGTCAAAGGATATTATTTTGGAGCTTTAACATTTAATGACAGCCCTGCTGGGTTCCCAACTTGTCTGGGTCCAGCAGCTCCTTTCTTTTTTTTTTTTTTGAGACAGAATTTTGCTCTTGTTGCCCAGACTGGAGGGCAATGGCACAATCTCAACTCACTGCAACCTCTGTCTCCTGGGTATGAGTGATTCTCCTGCCTCAGCCTTCCAAGCAGGTGGCATTACAGGCATGCACCACTGCGCTTGGCTAATTTTGTATTTTTAGTAGAGACAGGGTTTCTCCATGTTGGTCAGGCTGGTCTTGAACTCCTGACCTCAGGTGATCCACCCACCTCGGCCTCCCGAAGTGCTGGGATTATAGGCGTGAGGCACCATGCCTGGCCAGCAGTTCCAGCTCCTTTCTTTTAGCAGATTTCTCCCCTTTGAAAGGGGAAAGTTTACCCAATGCCTATATCTCCATTGTATCTTGGAAGTAACAAACTTCTTTTTGATTTTACAGGCTTATAGGTGCAAGGGATTTGACTTGTCTCAGATGAGACTTCGGACTTTTGAGCTAATGCCAGAATGAATTAAGACTTTGGGGAACTATTGGGAGGACATGATTGTATTCTGCAATGTAGAAACACAAGAGATTTGGGAGGGACCAGCGGCAGAATGACACAGCTTGTACATTTGTCCCTGTCCAAATCTCATATTGAACTGTAACCCCCAGTGCTGGCGGCAAGGCCTGGTAGAAAGTGTTTGAATCATGGCTAGTTGCTGTCTGCCTAATAGTGAATTCCCATGATATCTGGTCAGTTAAAAGTGTGTAGGCTGGGCACAGTGACTCATGCCTGTAACTCCAGCACTTTGGGAGGCCAAGGTGGGCAGATCACTCAAGCCCAAGAGCTTGAGACCAGCCCAAGTAACATGGTAAAAGTCCATCTGTCTAAAATACAAAAATATTAGCCAGGTGCATGCTTGTAGTCTCAGCTACTTGGAAGGCTGAGATGGGAGGCTTGCTTGAGCCTGGGAGGTCGAGGCTGCAGTGAGCTCAGATTGCTGCCTGGGCAACAAAGTGAGACTCTCTCAAAAAGAAAAATGAAAAAGTGCGTAGCACCTCCCCACCTCCATTCTCTTCCTCTCTTCCGCCTGCTTTCACCACGTGACATGCCTATTCCACCTTTGCCTTCTGCTATGACTGGAAGCTCCCTGAAGCATCACCAGAAGCTTAGCAGATACCAGCACTATGCTTCTTGTAAAGCCTGCAGAACTGTGAGCCAATTAATCCTCTTTTCTTAATAAATTACCAAGTCTCAGATATTTCTTTAGAGCAATCCAAGAATGGCCTAATTCAGTCCTGTGAATTCCATCTCTAATTTCTATCAAATGTATCTCTTCCAAATCACTTTTACCAACACCATAATAATTTAGAAACTCATTATTCCAACCTGAGCACAGAACCCATGAGTGGGTATCAACCCATCAGTCTCTCTTCTGTTAAAAGGTTTTGCAGTTCTCTACACACTGAATCAATACTAAACTTTTCAACTTGGCATTTAGGTTTACCCCATTATAACCACCTACCTTTTAAACCTCATGTGTTACCACTGCCATCCATGCATCTACCCACCAGGCTGACAGATCACTGGGTATCTTAGTCTGTTTTGTGTTGCTATAACAGAATATCAAAGACTAGGTAATTTATAAAAATAGTGATTTATTTGGATCATGGTTCTGGAGGCTGGCAAGTCCAAGATCAAGAAGGTGCATGTGGAAAGGGCCCTCTTGCTGCATCATAACATGGCAGAAGGCATCACATGGCAAGAGAGTGTGCACAAGAAAGCAAGATATTGAACTCGTGGCCTCAAGCTCTTTTACAATGGGCATTAATCCATTAATGAAGATAGGGTCCTCATGACTTAACACCTCCAATTAGGCCCCATCTCCTAACTCTCAGGATTACGTCTCTAAAACAAGCTTTTAGAGGACGCATTTAAAGAATAGCACTAGGTTTCTTGAGCACAGTATGCTTTAGCCTTTGAGCCACAGTACGTGCTGCGCCTCAAATGAATGTTTGTATTTGGAAACTTGACCTTTCAAAGCTTCTGTCTAACATTACCTATTCCATTAGGCCTTTTCTGATCTCCTCAATAAGACATGAGTTTCCCCTCCTGAACCCGTTCCGTGCTCTCTCCCTGCCTTACTCCACTTACTTTTATTGTAGTGATCTCGGTCCCTGTCTGCTACCCTGAAAAGACTGAGAATTCTTTGAAAGGAGAAGCCGACATCCTTTGTCAAAACTAGACATGGCTATTACACAGACAAACATTAAACTAAAATTCACATATATTTCTATTGATGGGCCAATATGCCAGAGTTTATTGCATTAAATTGTAATGCAGAAAATATATTGAAAAGACACAAAATAATCTGAAAGCAAAAGGGGCGAACCAAACATTTTGGTCTAGAGTTTAGTTCAATATGGTTGTACCTAATCCACAAAAGCAAGTGTTAGAATTTAGGCAATCTGGGTAAAAAAAGAGACAGTGGATTCCTTTACCTTCACAATCCAGGTAGACAGTCTCATAACATGACTCAAAAAGCTCTTGATCTTGACTGTGAAGGTGACCAAGATGAATAAATTGGTCCTGCCTTAATTTGATTTGTCTGCAAACGATCTATTTACATAATTCGGTGAGCCGTATAAATTCTTAATATCCACTTCATACACGCACAAATTTGCTTTACTCCTACAATAACTCTGCACTAATTCTGGGTATGTGATCATGTGCATACAAAGTGAACCAGGCTATTAGAGGACACTCTAAAACTGCCCTCGAGAGAAGAAAATGGAGGTTAGCAAAGCTGGTGATAAACAGACAGAAGGATGTAGTGAGGAGCACACAGAGAGAAGCAGAGTTGATTAGGAACCTGGCTGGGTGGGTCCCAGGGGAATAAAACACGGCCACCTCAAGGCCTGCAATCTAACCAGGTCAAGGAGAAAAGACTCCATTTAGATATTAAGAATACCGTATAGCATGGTGAAGAAAAGTAAGCAGGTGAAATGAGAGGGTAGAGAGATGGCAAGAAAAGCACATGGGAATATAATGATCATATTATGTCAACATATTTTGAGACAAATTCTTATACTTAGAACAACTGGCATGATTGCGTGTTAGCTGCAGTCTCTCTTTGAGATCATCTAACCTGCTTAGTTCAATTTGTTAGCCTGGAACCCCGAACTGTGAGAAGAGAGAGGGACTACAATGTCAATACAAGTGAATTAGTATTATAACAGAATTCTTACGAGACAAGGCTCATTTTCAAGAAAGTTCCCCACTTATTTTACATAACGTTCAGCACATTATTCTGGTGCAACTAAAGAATTCTGGTAGTGTTGGAATTTGCTACAAATGGGAGGTAGATTGTATTATGAAGAATAATATTTAGGGTTGCTATAGCAATTTTTTTCTCCTGGGAGTTTAGTTATCTTTTACAGCTACTCCATCACACTTGATTTTATTCATTCACTCATCCACCCATCTGTTCATTCATTCATTCCTACCACAATCTAGCGATCTAGACACACATGTGCATTTAGCTCTGTGAAACAGGTGAGGTATTAACAATGATATGCATAAGGCCCCTTTTTATAGTGCAGAGAGGTGACAAGTCTAACCTCAGGCAGTGAGTTTCTTGCTGGATCTAATGCTCAATGCTCTGTTCATCGGATTCTACTCTGTGTCCTTGCCTGGCCTGATTCTCCCTGCGATTTCTCTTGCCAACCAACAAACACCTGTGGAATCCATTATATTTTTGAGTAAGAAGCAATGGAAAGGATATCCCTTTCCTTGTATATATCCATGAGCATGCTATTCTGGATATAAAAGGTATGGAAAAAACGTGGGACTCACTGTTCACAAAGACGGCAAACCTCAGGAAGGACAGGTAGCGCTCCCCTTCAATGGGGTTCCAGCCGACGTCAGGGTATCCTTTGGCCAGAAGCATGGGGCAGCTCTGTAGGCCACAGCCTGCTAAGTACATCACCACCTGCCAGAAATAGTACAGAAATGTTCTCTCATACACATTAGGAAGGCTATTAAAAATGCACCTCAAAAAATAACAAGAGTTGGTGAGGATGTGGAGAAGTTAGAACCCTCATGTGCTGCTGGTGAGAATGTAAAATGGTGCAGCCACAGTGGAAAACAGTACTATGGAGCCTCAGAAAATTAAAAACAGAATTACTTTATGATCTAGCACTTCTGGGTATATACCCTAAAATAATTAAAAGCCAAAATGTGGAAGCCACCCATGTGGCCATTGATGGATGAATAAGCAAAATGTGATTCATATAGGTATGATGGGATACACAGCCTTAAACAGGAACAGAATTGCGTATGTGCTGCATCGTGATGAATGCTGAGGACATATGCTAAATGAAATAAGCCGGTCACAAAAAGACGAATACTGTATCATTCCATTCATTTGAGGTAATTTGAGGCGTAAAACCCATAAAGACAGAAAGTAGAATGGCAGTTGCCAGGGACTCGGGGCAGGGAGGGAGAAATGGGAAGTTATTGTTCAATGGGTATAGAATTTCAGTTTTACAAGGTGAAAAGAGTTATGGAGATGGACGGTAGTGATAGCTGAACAACATTACAGAAGTACGGAATGTTACCGAACTATACAGTCAAAAATGATCAAGATGGTAAATTATACATTTTGTGTATTTTAACAGAATAAAAGTTTAAAAATAAATCTTACACATACATAAGAAGCAAAAAAGAACTGCTCAGGTTTTTTTTTTGTTGTTGTTTTTTTTTTAAATGAGATAGCTGTGAGGACTGTAAATTTCTAAGAACTGTAAGGCTTCCATGGTCCTAGAGGCTAGAAAGAGCCTCCAATTCATTTTTGTTTCCAAGTAATTAACAAGATTGAATAACACTGTTGTGTAGGAACACACCATGTACTGTCAGTTCCTGGTTTTTCCAGTTCTGGCAAGAGGGAGCTGTCATGTAAAAATAAGCCAAGCTTGCGTACATCTGGGGAGATAACACTGCAGAAAAAGAGGGGCCCGTGGGGGGCTGTCCATGTTCAACTGGCCACGGTATTGCAAGGTCAAAATATTCAGTGACTGACTGACCCAGAGTGGACTCTTGAGTATTCAGGGGTCTCTACTCTCATTCTGCATCCATGATAGCTGTCCAAAGTCAAAAGCCAAGATGTTAAGGTTGGGATGGCCAGAAAAAGAGATCCCTATCCATTAAGGACAGGGATTGGTGGCGGTCTGTTTGCTTCCAAGTTACCAAACACTTCTCACGAGATATCTGTGTTAGGATCTTACAGAGGATTTTAGACTCTGCTCTTCTTTTCAGCAGCTGTTAGGCAAAAAGCCTGGCAAATAGACCTTTGTTTAAAATGCAGTTGCTGTTCTAATTTCACCTTTGATATTTTATGTATACACAGAGAAGAGGAGAAGCCACTGTGCTCCAAAATCCTCAAAGTTAGGAATGGTGTTTTAAGGAACTTTTTAGCCCCCAGGTCCTAGCACATAGTAGGTGTTCAATAAACATTCAATGAATCACTTATTTGTTGATGCCAAATACTCTATTTTGCAAGTACAATAAAAATAAGGCAAAACTCAGCAAGAATCTATCACCACACCTTTTCCTTCTTAAGCCAGTAAAGGTAATATTCTGTTTAGAGTTCAGGTTTGATTTTGCCTTTAGAATGTCAGGGAAGCAACAATAAGGACCAGATTTAGTCAGAGTTTTCAAGGATGCAGGTGCAGAACGTTTCACAGGCTGTTATAATTGCCCATGAGAGAGAGACAGTCAGTGGTGGGGGGGAGGTGTGTTGGGGAAGAGAGAGAGAGAATGCATGTGTGTTGGGGAGGGGTTAGTGTTCACTCCTAATTGACCTAATTTCTGTCGTGATCTATAGAAGGGAGAAATTCCAGCACACCAGTCCTTTGCCATTCTTTCCTGTGAACCAAACTTGGGTAACTTCCTGACACTGGGCTGAATAAAGTCTATGGCAGTGTGCTAAGCCACCCCAACTACTTGAAAATGGTGTGGCAAACCTCATCCCCCTTTACAGATTTCCCAAAGTGCAATTTGTCCCATCTCCCAACTTGCTAGCCTGCATTCATCACATCTGACTTCTTCCGATGGAGGCTCCATGTCTTTGCTGAGAAACATTGTTTCAAAACATGAACTGAGGCTGCAAATAGGATACTGAGTTCAAAACCTTGTGACATTGCCTTGTCAAAGAAGACTCATTCAGTTGCTTTTCACACACGCATGGGTTATCATCACACCACCTATAGCACTAAGTATTTATCGTCATCTAAATGTATGAATAACAGAGTTTGGCGGAGGTCTCTCCCACTGGAAGCAGAGACCATGAAAAGACACAGAATTTATGGTGGCTCTCCTGCAAGGCACGGACGGGTGGCATGGTGCTCGAGTCTTGCTGTGTGTACGTAAGAGGTGTGTGGTGTCCTTTAAAACACAGGCCTAGAGAGCCTGGTGGAGCAACTTCTAACATTTCACTCTGGTCTGGTCATATTCTCTTACTCCTTTTGCAGCTAGGAGGGCTTATTAAAGTTAACTCTAAGTTACATTTGACTGCGACTTCTTTTAACAGAATTTTAAAAATCAAGTTTCCTTCATTATGGTCTTAGGTTGCCTGATAAGCATTGTATTTAATAAGATTAGTAAATAGATGCTTTCCTTGATTCTTGCTTTTAACTTAATGATTTATAAGGGATCCAATGAAGTCCAGAGGAAATAATGAATCTGATAAAATTTTAAAAATGCTTTTACTTAAATTTGTCACCTCAAAATATTGTCATTCTAAAAATACCTCTTTGATATTTCAAGATACTTTAAAGAACAAAATAAAATGACCAACTCAAAGACAAACTCCTCTGTCCGTGCTGAATTGTATCCCCCAAATTTTATATGTGGAAGCCCTAACCCCCAGTACCCCAGAATGTTTCTGTATTTGGAGACAGGAGCTTTAAAGCGATGATTAAGTCAAACTGAGTTGTTGGGGTTATGTCATTAAAGAGGAGGAAATGTGGACACAGAGAAAGATACGAAGGATATGTGCACACAGAGAAACCACCACGTGAGGACACAGGAAAACAGTGGCGACCTGCAAGCCAGGAAGTGAGGCCTCAGAAGAAACCAAATCTGCCCACACCTTGATCTTGGACTTCTGGCCTCCAGAACTGTGAGAAAATACATTTCTAATGTTTATGTCACCCGACCTGTGGTACTTCGTTACGGCAGCCATGGCAAAATTACATCTTCTCTTACTAGAACGAAGTTCCTCTCATTAGAAATATGCTGTATCAGCACAGGCGCTATGTCTGTCTGGTTCACGATAGGCCCTCAGCAGTTACCAGTTGAATGCATTTGAAATAGAATTTACTAATTCAAAAATGTCAGTGAATTATTGGTGGGTAATTATCATCTCATCCTAATAGATCAGACGTGGTTTTGCAGCTTGGCCAACGATTCCCTGCCAAGGCCTGAAACAGCAGCATCTTCGTGAGTGGTAAATGAACAACGTGGTCTGTGTGGTTGCCTCAGCTAGATGACGGCCATCTGTTGCCATCATCGTTTAATCAAGACGTCCCCCTCTCTCTTCCTCACCCTGTGTTCTTTGACCCACCCCACGTTCACTATGTGACAGGAAGAAAAAAATATTTATATTTCTAGTTTTTCCTCTCAGCTTCTCAGACACTACATTTTCTGGGTTTTCTTGTCCTTTTGGCTGCTCCTCCTCCTGTTTTTTTGTTGATGCCTTTTCCTCGGCGACTCCCTTAAATGCTGGGGGTCCTCGAGGCTCTGGCCTGGCTATGCTTCTCTTCTTGCTCCAGGCCAGCCCCTGGAGTCACCTCATGTGCCCCCAGAACTTCAGCCACCCTCTGTGTGTTCTGCCTGTAGCTCAGAGAGCTCTCCTGAGATTTAGAGCCACGTAGTCAGCTCCCCACTTGACACTGTTATTTGGGAACCTGGGGGCCCTTCAACTTGACAGAATCCAAAGTCAGCTCATCACCAGCCTCCTCCGATCGGCTCTACCTCCTGCACTCCTGAGAGGAGAACATGAGCTGAACTGATACCTGATTAAAGGCTGCGATTTGTCCTCTGACATATAGGTCCCCTGGCTTCAAACACTTCTCACGCCCACTGCATCAACACTAATCGAAGCCAGCACAGTCTTATGCTTTGATTGCTGCAGAAACTCTCCTCCTTGCCTCAAGGCTTATCTCCGTTCCCATAAGTTCTTCCTACTGAAACTGGGATGTGTTTTCTGAAATACAAGTTGTACCATACTGCCTCTTTGCCTAACACTCTCCAGCGGTTTCCACCCCTCTTGGCTCTCCGGCGACCTCCTGTAATAAAATGGGTAAGAGCACAGCCTCTGGAGCCCAACGCTCTTGATGCCTGACTGTGCCACTGACGAACCACATGACACTGAGGACACTACCCAACTTCTTTATGCCTCCACTTCCTTGCCCGTAACTGGCAGGCAACAATGAAAGGTCTGAGGGTCACATGGGTTCTTCCGTGGGAAGCATTCAGCATGAAGCCTGGCACAGTGTGGGAGGATGGATTTCTCTTGCTAATAGAAATGGTAGCATAAAGTTCAATTCCTTACTGCTTCTGCCGCATTTCTCACCACATCCCCCAGGAGCTCTGTGCTTCAGTGACACCCAGTCTCCTGCTCCCCAGCACACCATGCTCGCCTCTCGGAGACGCAAACTTCCCTGGCATGCTTCCTCAACAATGTGGCTGATCTGCGTCTACTCATCCCTCAGGTCAGGACTGTTTCTGAGTGACCTTCCCCATCCCCTAGTCAGGGTCTGTGGCTCCTTTCCACGTGCTCCCAAACCCACTGCACAACGATGACCTTTGACTTGTCTTTGACTTGTCCATGTTCCCCCTCTCCACCCCTGCAGGTTTCTCTTCTTCACACTCAGAAAGTCACACTGTGAATCCTGTCGGCCCTCTGGTCAAGGACGTCATTGGAAGAAAGGGCTGGGGAAACAGTGAGGCCTCCCCAACCATCGCCACCCCCAGGAGCTTCATTCACACTCCCAGTGGAGGGCAGCTCAGTTTGTCTCAGCTGTACACGGAGAGGACACCGATTATACAACATTCTGCCACGTCTCTTCCTTACATAGGTAAATTTATAAATTACACAGAACTCTATTAGGAACCACGGGTATCTGATAATGCTCCATGTAGACCAATGAGGCTGGGCTTCCACATACAAAGAGCACAAATGTTCACATATCCATGTCTCTGAAGTTGGCTACCTCTGCTCACAGGGGATCCCTTGGTCATAATCATTGTGCTGCTACCAGTTTCTCACTCTTCCACACTCTCCCTGCACGCCCACCAAGACGATGATACAGTGACAGAGACTCAATCTGTAGTCTGCTTTTCCTTAGCTTAGCTGCACTGCAGGCGGAAGAGAACACGCTGCCTCCCCAAGGGCAGTTACCTTCTCGAGATCTGGTTCCTCTAAGCCCAGCGCTAATTCGTTGTTGTCCATCACAGAGGACGCTGCCACATCCAGCGGGGTGGATCCCCTCATCGATGGGGAGGCTGAGGGAGGAGCCGAGAATTAGCAAGAAAGGGACAGAGGAAGCCACTCAGGGCTGAGCTGAGATTGCAGTGCACATAAGTGGACAGGAGAGGGCAGCAAACACACTGAAACCCGGTTTACCTGACCGTTCTCCAACGGGACAATCTGCCTGAGTTAAGAACAACTCTATTAGCTATCCTTCCTCCCCACATTCATTGCCATGAATATCAATTAATAGAAAATCAGTTTATATTAGCAGCCAGGACCATGTATTTCCAAGGGTTTTTCTAACACAAAACTTCTGGAGGCCCCTGTATCAGATGCCACTTGACCAATTAAGCCCAATGGAACTTGGATATTTCTGGGGCCCCCACCTAGAGTTTAAAAACAGCATCAAACTGCATTAGCTCATATAGTTTCACCAGGTCACGAATGTTGTTTTTGACTTGTTTGGTTCTCAGGCTAGAATCAAGAAAAACTTCAGGCGGCAATTTACAAAAAACGTCAGTAGCCTGAGGTTGCATCTGATAAATAAAAACCCCTGAAATTTCAGTTTTCAAGTGCAAGTATTTGTGTATTCCACAAATTCATTTCATTTATATCCAGAACAGAGAGTAAAGCAATATGAACTGACTTGCTTTTCTAGTGGTGGTGATGGATTTACTCTTGGCCAGTCTGCCTCCCTGCTAAGGAAAGCATGTGCAAGGAGGTTGACGGACAGGTATGCAGCCTGCAGCCAGCCTGCCCAGAGGAGATCTGATCCATGACCTTGGTCTTATCAGCACTGCTCCCTGGTCAGTTGAGTGGGCTGGGAAGAGCTGTGCCCCCAGAGTGTATCTGCAATCCCAGGGGCATTTTGTAAACCACGAGCCACTGGTCCCAAGACAGAGGAGGTAAAACTGTATGACTACGCCAACACTAATCTGTCACCAACGTTAGCTGGTAGCAACATCTCTACTTATGCTGGAGAACGTTGTTGTGGCATAGGTATTTCAGTTGTTTTAGATCAGGCAGGGTCCCTTCTAGTATTTACAAATGTCACAGCATGCATGTGGCTTCTTTCCCTGTATTTCCTAAGTGGTCAAAAGTGGGAGAGTAACCTTCGAGTTTGAATGTGAAAGTTACAACAAGACTCACGCACCTAGGCCAACACTGCTGTTCTCCAGAAGATAACTCAGATGCTCAAACATGGCCTTCTGATTCTGCCGGCTAATTCGACAGAAATAGCAGAGGAAACGGCAGCAGCTAGCAACCATCTTTGGAAATGCAATCTGTAGGGAGAAGTAGAAAGTGTCAGAGAAAAGCATCTATCACAGGGTCTTTCTGAAAACTCTGACCTCAGAGTCTTAACTGGGTCAAGTATTGTAGGCTGTGAACACTTGGAAAAAATGAACATTCTTCTTCCATTTTTTTTTCTAAGACTTATTCACAGGAGAGACAGACAGAGTGGACACCTAAGAAGAGGCTCCCCAAAATACTGAATGATGGTTATAGTTCCTGAAATATCTTTCCTCCAAGAGAAACAGATGTCAAACAAGAATCCCAATTATCCTCAGAAGTCATGTGAGATTGCCTGACCTTGTACCAGGCTATTGTTTCCAGCTAGGAAGGAAGCGGACAGAATTCTGATGGGAAACATATGTGAGAGAGAGAGAGACAGAGAGAGAGAGAGAGAGAGAGAGAGAGAGAGAGAGAGAGAGAGAGGAAGAGAAAGAAGAGAAGGGAAGAGAAGAGAAAAGGGAGAGAGAGACAGAGAGAGAGAAAGGGAGACAGGTAATCACAGACAAATAAAACCCACCAGTATATCAAGGCCCAAGTGCCCTGGGTCAAGGCCCGCCTCTACAGTTAGGCAAGTCTGAAAGCCATCACTCCTTGAGTCTTCCCTGGTTACTTTTGTCACTGAGAACTGCTCTCCTATGGGATTCCACAGCACTTGTAATTTGATTCACGCAGTTTAGCATGAAGATGCCAACTTACACTACTGTTGATTGTGCTTGGTTTTTCTGCTTAACAAAGTAATCAGCATCTCTAGGTTGGGCCAAATCGTCTTTTTGATCCTACAATGCTCAATTAATGGTGCCAGTGTTAGCCTTGCTCAGGATCCTAAGACAACCCTGATCTCCTCCTTTAACATCATAGAGGATGCGCTAAAATATAAGGTTCAGAAACTTACAGTCTGTCTGCTTGCTGAGGCATCCAGACATGTGCTTAGGGATCTTAGATTTCACTTTCCCAAGAGACCAGAAGGAAGCCCGTAAGGAACGTGATCTTGGCTTCTGTTCCTTCTTGACACTCCCTCCATTCCCCAGTAGCACTGATGAAACTGCACTGGAAATCATCCATTCCTAGGACCCTGGCACTCTGGAATTTCCAACATTTGAAGCCATACCCTATCTACTGCCTTCAGAAGCAGTTTAACCGTGAGGAGGACCCCAGCCCAGCTGGATAAACGTCTAGTTGTGTCCTATCCCCACTCCTCTCCCCTTACCAACAGGAGCTCTGCCTGATGCGGGCTCCTTATGGGGAAGCGGGCAGGGAAACCTGGCTTCTTCGGGAGCCTGGTTGACAGAGGAAACACAAACACTTCTGGAGGAACACTGCCAGGATCACTATTGAGATCCTGTTCTCATTTAGAACAGCCTTCTCCTGACTCAGCACAAGGCACACCAGACTCCTAAGTGGAACTCAGAGTTACTCCATCTTGGAAAGAGCAGGGCTGCAGAATACGGGAAGTAAACTTAGCAAATGAACAGTCCAGTGGGATTAATGAAGAAAGCCTCAAAGCTTCAAGAGCTCTTACACAATGGGCTTTCATCCAGCAGCTTTATCCCATCGCTTGGCTCCTTCCTGGCACTGGGCATGTCCCTTCCTCTCCCTGGAAGAATAACTGAGGCGAGGGATGTCAGCCATGTGCCTCTGAACAAGTGACCTCACATGCTCCTGCCCCAAAGTGGGGAGTTCTGGCTAGGTTCTCCTTACAGCATTACCTGAGATTTCTCTGTACCCAACACGTTCACCATCACCTCCATCACCGTCTCGTGCATGCCCAGGACTCTCATGAGGTTGGGATGCTGGTAAAACACCTTGTTGTTCATTATGTCTCTAGGATAAGGATCAGAGAGAGTCTTCAGCACTTGCTTATATCTATGCTATGAAAATTCAGGGATGAGAACACACAAACACATAGGGTGTGAAGTAATTTGAAAGTGACAGGCTTAAAAGAATAAGAAGGCACTAGGCCAGTTGGAATATATGTGGAGGGTCATTTTAGCTGTCAGAAATATTCTGTGCTCCTCTATTTCTATGTACTTGCTTTTTCTCTTTGAAACATTTCTTTCTAATGACCAATTAAACATCCCTTGTTTTATTTTTTCTTGTAATCATTTTAGATACGAATGAAGCTTTTGGATGATAGTCTTTAGAAACTCACGACATTAACATGCAAGAACAATTATATCTTTAAGTCATTTAATATCAATTCACAGAGTAAAGCTGCATGCAAATCGAAACACAGAAACAGCCTGGTAACTGGCTGTGTCCCCCTTGCTGGGTGGTTACTTTCTGCCTGCCCATTCCCTTTCTCTTGAGGGTTGCGGGAAACACCACCTGCAACCGCCATGCTATGTCTCTACAACTTCTGCTACGTCCACTACGAAGGCCGGGGGAGACAGTAATTCTCTAACTGTATTCTCTTCCCACAGAAGTCTCTTTGCTTATATAAGATTTCTCTTTGGAAATGAGTTTGACGAATGCATGCCTTTCCCCGCAAGGATCCTGAACTTCCCTTTCCTGCACGTTGGCGATGCTCCTTTGTTTTGCTGGCTTAAGGGTGGTAGGATGCAATGTTAGGTAGGACGGTGCCTGTAGGTCTAGCTCTCGATTCTAATAAAGTAAAACTATAGGCTGGTCAGTGAATCTTGTTGGACCTTGGTATTCTCATCTGCAAAATAGAAATGCTACACTGCATAATGAAAGGAAATCCTTTTGATGTCTAAAATGCTCTGAATTTTTTGACCACATGGCTTCTAAGGGAGAGCCATGAACTACTGTTATGGGGAAAGGTATCTCAACGAACTAACAAAAATGCGTTTAGGTTAGTCCTGAGAGAAGGGAGAGATCAGGGGCAATTTTTCAGAGGGAAGTGTCGGAAGATATCTAGTCAAAAGCACAAGTGCTCACATCATTTCTGTCTTGGGTTGAACACACTGTTCCTTCTTCCAAATGTTTTCATGGCCTCCCTGGGGTTATTTTCCAAAGATTAAAACCAAATAACTCCTTTCCCTGCAGCCTCCTCCATATCTCTTTTAGCAATGCCTTCTTGTGAGTAGTTGGGTCTCTTAGGTTACAAACGGGAGGTATTGGCAAGGATATGACCTCATGAGAAGTGAAATTGAAATCAGGTCACACAAAGATTTAATATGATTTGATTCCAGAACATCCATTTATCAAGGTAAATCAGTTTTCCCACTTAAAGTCTCTAGAGAGAATGGCATGTAACTGAGAATCACCTACCCCAGCCCATTGATCATGAGTAACTCCTCTTCCTTGCCCATCCTGACACTCAGGAGGGAGCGGATTTGGCCCAGGGCAGCCAGCAGGTTGATGGTGTCGCTTACAGAGGCGTGGCTGATGGTGTAGGTCTTCCGCAGTGCCTGCAGCAGCTCCCCGATGCTGTCGTACTGCCTCCGGAGGAGGTTGAACATCATTCGGACCAGCTCTGCGTCCTGGATCTGGTCCTCCTGGGCCCAGCAGATCATCGTCTGTGAGATGAGTTCCTTCAATGTTGCTGGAAGGACAACAGGAGGGACCAGGTCTGTAATTGTTATGGCTCGGAGAGCTGGGTCTTTCAGCCACTTCATGCAAACGTAAGATACATTGTTGGTTGAGGTTAAAAAATTCTTATTATAGGCAATGTGCAGAGGCTCATGCCTATAATCCTAGCAGTTTGGGACACTGAGACTGAAGGATTGCTTGAGCCTAGGGGTTTGAAACCAGCCTAGGCACTTTGGAGACCCTGTTGCTACAAATAAATAAATAAATAGGCGGGTGTGGTTGCACATGCCTGTAGTCAACTACTTGGGAGGCTGAGGTGGGAGGGCTACTTGAGCCTTGGAGGTTGAGGGTGAAGTAAGCCATGGCTGAACCAGTGCACTGCAGCCTGGGCAACAGAGTGGGATTCTACCTCAAAAATACATTTGTATTTTAAGGGTGGGGTATGACATGCACAGAAGTAGAATACGTCATCAAAAGACAAACCAGCTATATAACAATGAAAGAATATCCCAATTATGAGTTGAGGGTGCTAACTATTCTATTTCAATTAAATAATATTGGCATTCATGCTGGGATGAGAGAACAGATCTAAAGGCTTTACAGTGGGACATCTGACCATCGTCTGAACAGACTTTTTCTGCATTGGATCTTTGGCAAGAGTCAGCTGACACACTGCATGTTTATAAGCATCTTTCATAAGCATCAACAGATAAAAACCACAATGACTTTGAATTCAGAATTTATTAGGGATTATACTGGTTTTACAGAAATTTTACTGTCTATACAAGTCAAAGATCACCAAACTGGGACTCAAAGCAGCTGTGGAACCTTCAGAAGTTATACTAAAAAGGCTCTGAAAATTGTGATCGGCACTGGTATAGGAAGTAAATGAGGAAGGGGACTTGTTGGAATGGTTGGGAAGGCAATGCTCACCCCTTCCCATGCCATCCACACTTCCAGAAGATGACAGAGGTGAGACACGCTGCTCTTAAATCACAAATGCATCCTACTCTGGCACTGCATATCAGAGTCCTACAAGGTATGCATGGCAGGAAGATCCTTAATTCAGGCCAGGCAGAGCCAAGGGGACAATGAAGGTCACTCAGTAAATCAGTGAAAGAATGGGAGTAAACAGATCAGTGCTTCTGGTAGCCTGTGCCATCTCTAATAGTCAAGGTTTCTACTCCATATCACTCTAGATGGCAGATGTCTGCTCTATATACAGTCTTGGCTCATCGTAAGAATGTAAAAATAGAACTCAGTTACCAAGCTCTAAAAGAGACCTAGATGTAAAGGATTAATTTAACTTACTGCTGTGTCTATCAACCCTGTGGGTGTGTTAGGTTCAGATGGGAGACATAAACGAAAAACCTTAAAAAAGGACACCCAAGTCAGAGAGAAGCACAGTTAAAAGACGTTCTTAAGAGATCTCACTAGGCAGGGACTGCAGACTAATGCCTGTTAGGTTCGATAATATCTGTATCCTCTGGGGACAAAGTCATTTTCGGGCTATGCTGGGCTCCTTGTCGAAAACCTGCTTCCTCAGAGTCCAAATGTAAAAGTTCCTGCGTCTCCTAGTTAATTCACACATATATATTTTGGAGGAGAAAACCCAATTTTATTTTCTATCATATTATTAAAAAAATCTGGTAATAATATATTTGTACAGAAAAAAAAAAACCAAATGAATAGTAAATGAGAGCACAAAAGAAGTAATTTAAATTTGCTGTTTTTCCTCATGATATTAGAATGACAGTGCCTGGCTTCACAGTAGGATTTTTCACTGGCCAAAGCCTGCCATAAAACTAGGCCTTTCAGTGTCTGTCTAGTTGCTGGCTCTTTACAAAACTTTTGACATCTTCAAGAAAAGTAACATCCTCCTGGTGCTGCAGAACTGTGCTGAGCTCCATCAACCCATCCACAAAAGTGACGTCCACCCCTTGGTCCTCAAGGAAATAATACAAAGCCTAGTCCAGGGACTTTGTGTTGAGTGTGTACTAGTGTCCTTCCATCCAGACTTGCCACTGGACTGAAAGCTAACCTCCCTGATGGAGAAAATGTTACTCTCCACCTGCTCTTCTTGTCCCAACTCATCCTCTGATGGTGATAATTCAGCACCAGGGCCTTCTTGCCACCATTCTTCGTAACTATGAAATTGGGAGTTGATGTCAATCCAGAATCCCGTTCTTCAAGCTTCTGCCCTTGTGAGGTCTCCTCCTCACATGAGATGTGGGCGGGGTGCTGTTGTTAATGGTGAAAGCGACAGTGATCTTGCCCTGGGCAACTTGCCACACTAATTTAGCTTCGGTCCCATTTAAATTCTAGCTCCCACCTTCCAGACCTCCTAGGGAGGTAATGCCTCTTATGCTTCTGGATTTTCCTTTCCTACTTAATTTCATCACTCAGAAATTCAACAGAAGCTTTGTCTCCTTTGGTGTGCAGCGCACAGCTGCTGTAGTGACAGGCACAGGGCCTAGGAGGCCGCAGGAGGCCAAGCTGCCATGCAGACCCCACACACACGCACGCTGAGCAGCTCAAAGGGCCGGGCGCAGGACCCAGGTGCTGCTGGCACGGTGGGGGAGGCGTAGTAGCGTGGAGGCCAGCAACTGCGGAGCCCAGGGCACTGGGCATGTGGCACAGCAGAGGCAGCATCACAGGGGTGACCACAAATATGTATGGATGCATTCCTAGTTACTATTTGTGTAGTAAGAACAAAAGCAAGACAGAAACATAGACTCTTGGGACCAACGTAAGTTTTTCTAGTCCCGTCAGTACAACTTCCTCTAAAACCTGTACCTTGGCTCAAAAGAATTATACTTCTCACCACCAACAAAAAAATTCTCTGCAGATTTAATGCATGTTATCCCAGCCCCTGCCACACTTGAAAAGCAATAATCAGATCGGGTGGAATTACTAATCTGCTCAAGGACCATCTTCTTTTCAATAGAGAATTTAACAGAATCATAATAAAACCAAGTAAATATTAGTTTCCCTTAATCTGGCTTTCAGATGAATTCAGGATTTGAGTAAGCTCTTAGCCTCACAGCGATTCAAAAATCTAAATCAACATTTGTGGCCTAGAGAAGAGAGCATGTGAAGCAAAACACCTCACTGAGAGCAAATAGAAAAGGAAACAGCCTTCCAGCCTCAAAGCATGGAGCAGCAAATACCTTCCAATACCATCTTTGTCCGGGCAAGCCTTCAATGCAAGTGTCAGAGAATGGGATAAGTATTCCTGTATGACCAAGCTAAAGTACAGTTAAACAAACAAACGAAAAGTAGCCACCAGGTCCTGCCAGAAAAGGAAGCAAGACTTACTGCTGCATTGCTGACAGGTAGAGGGAATTCCATGGAAGGTCTGACATTTAAAGCCCTGTGTATTGGACACTGTTTCAAATGTGAGACCAAGGTACAGCAGGTGAAAGAAACAGTAACTATTAAAAGAAAGAAAATTCAGGGGGAGAGGGGAAGAAGGGGGCATTTTCAGGAGCCATGAAAAACACAGCATACTTTGTGATATGACATATACTAGAGACTCAGGGCCTACCAAGCAAACGCAGGCAGAATCAATGAACTTCTCAAGGTCTAAACACTTTTGGGACTGAGAAAATGGAGCTTTATACCCCTAGCAGCAAATGCTACTGAAAATTCTTCAGATTTTAATTAGCGTCCATGCATCAGCAGCAGAGCAGCCAAAATGTACCAAAGTCGAGAAGTTAAAAAGAATACATTTTCTAGACTATGCTAGGCTCTCCATATACCTGTACATCTGATGATTAAACTAATTAATGCATACAACCATGTGTGGCACATGCTGTAGGTTTAATAGTGGTGAATTATCACTGCTATCTGTATCAATAGCTATACAAATGTGATGTGCTGAGCCCTGGGGGCCCAAGACCCTTGAGATACTCTTCGAGGCCAAATGTGTTTTCATGAACATTGCCAAGATATTGTTTGCCTTTTTCACTGAATTGATAATTACACTGACGGTACAAAAGCAATGGTGGGTAAAACTGCATGTGCCTTAGCACAAATCGAGTTAGCAGCACCCAGCTATATCTTTTACCACCACACTTCCAGAAAAATGCCCAGTTTCACATAAGGATGTCCTGACAGCAGCAGTAAAAGTTATTAATTTTATTAATATAAACTCCTAAGTGTACATCTTTAAAATATCCTGTGTGACAGAATGGTACGCAGAAAGAAAAGAAGTAAAGCGCTTCTGCTGTGTTTCAAAGTTCAGTGGTTCTTCTGGAGGAAAAGCACTTGTATGACGGAGTTTTGAGCTAAGCTAGCTGCTTATTTCAAGGAATGCCATTTTTAAGCCAAGAAGGACACACTACGGTTAACTTGATAACTGGACTTAAAAAAATGAAAAAAAGTAAGGCTTTCACTTCAAATGACAGTATTGATTGCGAATAATGAAATTTGAGATTTCAAGTGAAAATTAGAATTTTGAAAAATGTTTATCTGCCACTGGGAGCTCAATAGTTTCCCAACACTTAAAGGCTTTTCTGATTAAGCTGTCAGTGTTAACAAATGTGATTTTAAAAGTATTTTATAGTGAAATGTGTCAACATTTGGAAGTTCTGATTAACTCAGTGAATCAATAGTCTCCCAATGATCAATGAATGATGTTACAAAAACATTCATAGGTAAAAGATCTATTCAGTGTGCAAGATAGGCCAACGAATTTTTATGTAATGAAATATAAACATCTACTTAATATGGCTTCAGATTCCAGATGACAACTAACTTTTCAGAAACTACTACTTGTTAAGACATAGTATTAGATATTTATATATTCAGAGAAGAATATCCATAATTATTGGAAAAGGCTGTGAAAAATACTACTCTCCTTTGAATTATATATTTATTTAAGGCCATTTTTCTTCCTATTCTTTAACCAGATATAAAAATCCAGCTGTCTTCAATTAAGTCAAACATTAAAGAGATTTATAATCAAGCAAAGCAATGTCATATTATTTTTGTTTTGAAAAATTTGTTTTTCCTAAAAGTATTATGTAACATGTATAAGGTTTTTATGTTTAAATAAATTAATACATATTTAAACATTTGTCAATTTTAATTTTTAATTTGGTGAACATTGATAGATATAACCCATACAAAATAAAGCTTTTGGGGTCCTCGGTAATTTCCAACAGTGTAAAGGTGTTCCAAGACCAAAGGGTTTGAGAACCACTGATTTATATAAAAGGGCCTATGCCGAAGTGAGGCTTTGATTGGAAACCAGAGCTTTCCCTCCAGCTAAGATGAACCATGTTCTTTTAGGCTGCATGATTCTGATCAAGTAGCTGAGACCCGAACCTAGAAAGCTACAGCTTAGGAAGCTTTCCATGTTTACTTCTGGATGGGAGGGGGGTATGTGTGAGATTAAATGTGAGTATCTCACGTAAGAAGAGTATCTCATATAAGAAAAGTAAGACACCTCACATTGAGAAAGTGAGGATTAAAGAATCATTATTTTGAAAATTGAATCCTGGCAGTCAAGGACCCTGGCCATTATTAAGCATTCATCACCAAAGGGCTTCCTGCTAGCCTGAAGGGCTCCTCATGCTTTCCTCCTCCTTAATTTGGGCTTAAGAAGTCACCTTCTAAGCAAGGAGAGAGTCACGCTTGTATTAAGCTGAGGCTGCATGGCCTTTAGACTGTTCTGCACGTGCACAGAGAAAGGTGGGCTGCAGGCTGGAGGGGGAGACACTTAACTCTTTGTCCCCAACATTAGCTGATCCTTCAGCAATGACTTTGCTGTTATTAATACTGGAAGCTAGAGCTGTACACTACAGAAGGCTTTGCCCTGAGGTCATATGTGTCGAGGACTCAGGACATATCTAATTCACAGGTTTCTGCCTGTCTTCATCTGAGTAGCTGAGTTAACTCCAGTTGTGACACTCCTAAGTTACCTATTAATTGATCAGCATTTTCTGGTTATCTGTTTCATGCCCAAGGTTAAGTACTCTATGAGAAACTTATTTCAAGACACAATTATTATCCACAACAGCCTAGTTGGGGAAGCTAAGTAACATACGTCAATCATTTAATAAAAAATAAAGTATAAAACAGTGGGTAAAACTGTGTTGTCTAGGACAATTAGGAAATACAATTCCTAAGAAGGTATAACTCCTACAGTGACACATACATTCAAAAGAAATGAGAGGAGAGAAACATTAAGATCTCTCTTTTCTTCCAATGGATTTTTATCTGAAGTTTTTTATATTTCTAGCCTAAGTCTCCATTATATGAAGACTAAAGAAGCAGGGAAGATAAAGCTCTATCAGAAAGTTAAAAGAGGGGCATTCCAAGTGATATCAGAAATGATCTGATAAAAAAAATTATGCTTTGTTATGATTATTTTAGAATGCCATGTTCCTTAGGGAGATGATTCATACATGTAGTACCTGTGTGTGTGTGTGTGTGTGTGTGTGTGTGTGTGCGCGCACGCACATAGTATCCATGGGGGAATGCGGACAGTTTTGGTAGGATTTTTAAATAGCAAAGGGACTTACTTCTCGTGAATATATTTGAATCTCTCTCATAAACAGAGAGCAATAGAGACATTAAGAAGAGTTACAACTAAATACTGATTTTATTTCTGTTGCTTTTCTGAGTTCATCTTTGGAAATGCTACCATTTAATGACTACAAAATACTTCAGTATTCGTAGGAAACATGACTCTCTAAGTGGGACAGCCATCAGAAGCAAGGTGATGTTGAGGTGAAGGGGTTAAGTCTACCATCTGCCACAATGCATGGCCTGTCTTACTCTTTCACACACACACACATGCATGTGCACACCACTTTACCCCACACAGAAGCACCACACATAATTAGGAAACCTCAGCAGACCTTGTTGCAACTCTAGGAATTTTATGCACTGATTTAGCAGAATTTCAAGATGGCCTTGTCAAGTGCACTTGATGGTTCAGTTCATGGGATTATAAGATCGTGTTTTTTTCCAAAAATGAAAAAGAAAGAAAAACATGTGCCAAGCACATGTTTTCTGATGAGAAATAAAGCAAATCCTCTTGAACAGAATGTCTTAGCGAAGCTAGTCATGTACAGATGGCTTCCGTGATAATTATAAATGGCTTCATTTATGAGATTATTATTAACATTCTAATTCACTTCACTTTTGCAATTAGTGTAATTAGGGGTAGTCACATTAAGGCAATGATATCAAATATATGATCTATAAGCTGCATTTTAAATGATTGTTCAGGCAAACTCAGAATGGAAATGTTTCCAAGGCACTATAAGGTTTAGGGAGACTTGATGCCTGGGGATATTTCAAAAAGAAAAAATAAAACTACTCATTACCTAACTTTTGGACTATTCCAATATCTCATATAATAACAAAGGGTCGGTGTCTTTAAATTTCAGCTGGCCTTAGTACAACTGTTTGGAGTCCAGGTATCACTTACTGTTGTTTATTCTCTTCCACCTGTCGTTATGTTTATTTCTCCTCTGACTTTAGAGCCCAAGACCACCATGTGTGAACCATATGAGAAATTCTCTAGAGATTAGTTGGTGTAACTCCTTTTTAAATAATAAAATTACCAGCTTTGCAATGCCAACTACCATAAAGAAAAGGTCACTTATTTTCATGGAAAGGTCACTGATTTTCATGGTGCAGGTTAAAATTTTTAGGCTGCAGGGGTCTGGAAAGAATCTTTTATTTCCTCCCCAAATTCAGATCATAATCCAAGTGGCCATCATGCAACCAAGTACATTATTATCAAAGAGTAGAGACAAAGTACTGGCAAAGCAAATCCCTGCAGCTTACAGGTCTCAAACCTATGCTGGTGTTGTATTTTTGTGAGTGCTCTTAAATCTGGGTCAGTTTGGAAGAAAAAGTCATCCAATCTTTGAGAAGAGGGAGCAAACAAAATTGCACCATACTTAGAAAGCATTTTATAATGCTCACATTACAATGGGAAAAGAAAAATAATTATGTGCATCTAAATGATGTACACTTATTTTTAAATTCTAAGTGATTGAAAAGTCAGCTTCTGGTATGCTGCAAATGCTCTGGAGGCATGAACAGGTGGTAGATCATTTCCAAGTATAAAGAACAAGTGTATTTTGACCTTTGCTTTCCTTCTCCATGCAGTAGGCTGAATAATGTCCCTCCACCTCCCCCCAATTGTCCATGTCCTAATTACCAGAACCTACGAATATATCACCTCACAGAAGAGACTTTTCACATGTGATCAAGTTAAACATTTTGAGATGGGGCGATTATTCAGGGCTCAGTGTCATCATAGGAGTTCTTCTAAGAGGGAAGCAGGAAAATGAGTCAGAGGAGGACAGATGACGACAGAAGCAGAGGTCCTGAGTGATGCTATCACAGACGGTGCTGGGGCCACACACTAGTGAAAGAATGCAGGAGGCCTCTAGAAGCTGGGAAAGGCATGAGATGTATATTCTCCCCTAAAGGGTCCAGAAGAAATGCAGCCCTACTAGCCTATTGTAGACTTGTGACTTCCAGAACTCTAAGACAATAAATTCGTGTTGTTTGGAGTACCATTAAGTTTGTGATTAATTTGTTATAGCAGCAATAGAAAACTAATTAGTCCAGCTGTTAGAAAGTCTTGGGTTGAGAATGGTTAACTCTTTTCTGAAGCTGTAAATCAGACCGGAGAGTCTCTGTTAGAAAGCTACGACAGATGTGCCCACAGAAACTGGGACCTGAGAGAGATACAGTCTTCTATGTTTTTGTTGAAGCAACTAGGCTAAATTGCAGGGCTATTGATATAACTGAGGTCTGGCTCGATCTGGCTCAGAACTCTCTTGTGAAGCGAGAGCTGGCAT
The DNA here is from genome assembly GCF_001604975.1 of Cebus imitator. Lineage (NCBI taxonomy): Eukaryota > Metazoa > Chordata > Mammalia > Primates > Cebidae > Cebus > Cebus imitator. The sequence continues at coordinate 4,045,606 of NW_016107434.1, read as the reverse complement.
TAAACACAGAAAGCACATACCACAGAGCTGTTGTGGACCATTAGATAATGTGTGTAGATTATAGACAGCACAGTCTTCAGGTTCTAGAACACAGATTTTCTTTTTGCCCTGTTCTCCCTCTGAAAATCATGATCTAGAACTGGCTGCATCTCAACAATAACCCTTGAATAAATTAAAAATGCTGAAAATGATAACCACCATGGATAATGAGTTGTATTGACCACATACACAGCATTCCTCTCTTCTTCCTTCTTAACAGAACCCTAATTTTACACAGGTTTCTGCCTCTCTAACTTAGAGCCTATGCTCCTCAGGAATGTAAAATGACCCCAACTTATTTCAAAAATGGACCCTGTTGACTTAAGTCAACCAGCATGTTCAATTTTCTAGGTCACACTCTGGTACATGGGTTGGCCTGTGACCAAGTTTTTCTAATCAACAGTGAGCTGGGGATCTTTGCTTGTAATAGCACGGCAGGATAAACTTTCTCACATTTCCTTTTGACACTATAGTCCATGGATATGAGGCCCAGAACTGCAGCCACCATCTTACTGCCAGTCCGAAAGCAAAGCTGGAACAAAGAGCAAGATGCCTGTCGGGAGAGTGAGCAGAGCCACCAGATAAACTCAGCCCTTGGCTGGCTCCATTGCTAAAACTCACAGGTTGTCAGTCAATGAAATCCATTAATGGCTATTCTACTGAGTTCAGCTTCCTGTTGCTTGTTTGCTGAAAGCATCTGAAAAGATAAATGTCTTTCTCTGATGGAGAAAGACTGTGTTCCATTATCAGAAGCAGGCTTTAAAAAGTGGATGATAAGAAACTTCTGGGAATTAAAAGAACTTGTTCTAACCCAATGCAAAGAAACTAAGAACTTCGACGAAAGAATTGACGAAATGTTAACAACAATACACAATTTAGAGAGGAATATAAGTGAATTAATGGAGCTGAAAAACACAACACAAGAACTTTGCGAAGTATGCACAAATTTTAACAGTCGAATTGATA